>NW_017673929.1:50782-107448 GCF_001879085.1 Nicotiana attenuata | reverse complement strand
AATCCGGTGATGTGAATTCGTAATTTCGATAGCGGCTGGGCTCGGGTTTGCTAGTTTCGAGATTCTGGCTAATTTCGATGTTTCGATTGGGAATTGTTCCCTTAGCATATTTTGCTGTATTCGCTCTGATTTTGGTAAGATTCGACGCGCGTGGAGGCCGATTCGAGGGGCAAAGGCGTCGCGAGCTAGGGATTTCACCGGTTCGAGGTGAGTAATACGTTTTAAATGATATCCTGACGGTTTGAAACCCCCGGATTTGCACATCATAGTGCTGTATTGTGGTGACTTGCACGCCAGGTATGAGCGTGGGGTAGAGCACCGTTGGGGATGGTGACTTGGTCCGTCCCGGTTGTTGATTTTACTGCGTAATTGACGAAAACCTGCTTGATGCTATCGTGATTTGGGCTGATTGCCATGTTTGGGGCTTCGTGCCGATTATTTGAATCCTTTAGGGATTATTATTGCTGTTTTCATGACACTTAGCATGTTAAATGACTTCAGTCCTAAGTTAAATACAGTTTTGAAATGTGCAGTCATATTGCTAAAAGTTTAAAGACTTAAATTGCATTTTTCTGATGTTTGAGTTAAAAGCTATTACTTGACATTGCCCGAGTGGCTCATTTGCATTGGTCTGGACTGAATATGGATCGGGCTGCACGCCGCAGCAATACTATGATGATATTGCGTTTGGGCTGTAGGAGCCCCTTCGGAGTCTGAACCCCCACAGTGAGCGCGGGTACCCAAATGGATCGGGCTGCGCGCCGCAGCGGTCATGTGCATTACATTGCATTCATGCATTGGTTCCTGTTTGTACTACGTGGCATGACATTCAGCACTCTCATATCATTGGCATCCATGCTACTTCGTGCACTGCTTACCAGACCCTGGTGTTATTTGTTAACTGAGTGTTGTGCCCGAGGGGCTGACTTATGTGCGGACTTGCACTATCTGATTACGCATTCATTTGCTTGACTGTTGGAAAAAGAATATTTTCAAAAGAGGTTTTTAACTGAGCCAGATATTTTCTAAAGGATTTTTCATGGTTTTACTGTTTTCTCAAAGGGTTGTACTGTCTTATATAGCATGATGGAGTGCTCATACGTGATTTCTTGCCTCTCAGTTATTATTTACTCTTATTACTCACTGAGTTGGAAGTACTCACTTTACTCCCTGCACCTCGCGTGCAGTTGCAGGTATCGTTCACCCGGTAGCGGGTTATTAGCGGATTGAAGGTATTGTTATTGTAGCTGAGCAAGGTGACCGCCAGCGTTCGCGGCACCGGATGTTGTCTTTTGTTTTCCAGAAATTTTACTTGTATATATTTATTGGCTTGTAGTTGTGTTAAGGTTTCCTTAGAAGCTCGTGACTTGTGACACCCCGGTCGGGTAGTAATTAACAGTTTCTAATGCCATTAAGTTGTATCTTGTATTAATTTATGTTTAATAATTGTTAGTGAAAGGATTTGGGTTAGTTGGCTGGCCTTGTCTTCACGAGAGGCGCCATCACGACCGGGTATGGGAATTGGGTCGTGACATGGGCACAGGGGCATTGGTAACCTCACCTGACCTGGGGATCAATTCAGGGAACCCAGGGATTGCAGTTGGCGGTTCCCTACCATTAGACAGGCGTCCCACATTTTCCATATGCGGAGACGCAACATCTTATTCTCTTCAAGAACTGCTGATTCTAGCTGTAGAATAGCCGATGCCGAGCTATCCTCAGGACCTATGATTGGTAGGTTGCTTGCGGAGGCCATCTGTGCCTTTGGATCTTGTGAAGGAGGGGAGACTAGACTACCAACAAAACCAACCACCAAAACCTGGCTAATTTGCACATCCAACAACGTTGTTAGCTTTGAAACATTGAACATATAGGAAATCGCACGTTGGGATGCAATGCACCTAATAGTTCAACGCTACTACCATGTGTTTGAACGGTTGCATGTTTCATCCCGGCCCTAACTAGCCCTTTTCACTCTGTACCTATTTTCTTCATTTCTGCCTCTCTTTAATCACTCTTGATTTTTCATCTTGCTTTTGCTGCTCTTTTATTTTTGGCACTCTCTTTTTCTCTTTTGTTTGTCACTCTTTTTTTTTTTCTTGTTGCTCCCTTTTTTTCTTCTTTTTATTTCACACTTTTTTTTTCAGTTTATTTTTCACTCAATTTATTTTATGACTATGATCAAATCCGATGAGGATTGTCTACGTATCATGACCCCACATGAATCAGATCTTGCGTAGGTCGGGAAGACCGAGAATAGAGTAAATAAACTAACTCTGTTTTTTTTAAAGAAATGCTTTAAAAGAAGAAAGAATTTTTTTTTTCGATTTTTGATTGCTTTTTATTTATTCATTTTTTGAAAGAGACTTCTAAAAATTCCTTTCTTTTGATTTGAACTTTGGGAATTTTAAAAGTAAGAAGAAAATATTTTGTTTGAATTTTCATTTGTTTTCTCTTTTTCTAAAGAAGAAAGAAAAATATTTTTTTTTTTTGGATTTTGGATGTTACCTCTTAATTTTCGAAAGAGGGACTTTTTTTTTTAAGAAAAATGTTTTTAAGAAAAAAATATTTTGAATTTCTGAGCTTTTATTTATTTACAAAAGTACTTCTAAAGAAAAGCAAAAATATTTTTGGACTTCAATTTTTTTTTATTGACATTTATGAAAGAATGACATCTAAGGAGTATTTTTTTTGGATTTTTGTTTGTTTTTTTTTTTGGATTTTTTTTGCAAGATACTTCAAAATGAAGGAAACCCGTATTTTTGGATTTTGATTTTTATTGATTTTTCTTTTTCATATGAAAGACATTAGAAAGAAGGAAACCATTTTTGAGTTAAAAAAACTTTTTTTTTTTTATTTTCTAAGGAAAGATTTTGTAACGACCCGACCGGTCGTTTTGAGTCCTAGCACTCCGTTCAGCAGTCGGAGGCCATGAACAGCTTCATTTCAGGCATTTTGACTTGTACGCGTGGTCGGAATTAAGTTTCAGGAAGTTCAAAGTTAATTTAGAAAGAGAATTTCATTTCAGAGGCTTAAAGTTGAAAGAATGAACTAGGATTGGAATTTTGAGTAAACGACCTCGGAATCAGGATCCGAAGGTTCCAGCAGGTTCGTATGATGATTTCAGACTTGAGCGTATGTCCGGTCCGGGTTTTGGATAACCCGGGAGTGTTTTGGCGCCTATTGTGGAAGTTAGCATTTTAGAAGAAATTTCATAAGTTTGGTTCGAAGTGCATTTCAGAGTTATCGATGTCCGTTTGGAATTCCGAGATTGTGAATAGCTCCGTATGGTGATTCTGGAGTTGGGGGCGCGATCGGAAGTGAATTCGGGGGTCCGTAGGACATTTTGAGCCATTTGGCTAAGGATGGAAATTTGAAGGTTTTTGAGAAGTTTAACCGGAGGTTGACTTTTTGATATCGGGGTCGGAATCCGATTCCGGAAGTTGCAGTAGGTCCGTAAAGTCAAATATGACTTGCGTGCAAAATTTGAGGTCAATCGGACGTGATTTGACAGGTTTAAGAATCGAAAGTAGAAGTTGGAAGTTCTAAAGTTCATAATGCTTGGATTGGGGGTTGATTCATGATTTTAGCGTTGTTTGATGTGATTTGACGCCTCGAGCAAGTCCGTAATGTGTTTTGGGATTGGTTGGTATGATTGGTCGGGGTCCCGGGGGCCTCGGGTAGATTCCGGGTGGTTAACGGATCAAAAATGGAATTTGGGAAGGCTTGAGATTTGCTGTTTCTGCCATAACCGCATCTGCGGTTCTTGGACCGCAGAAGCGGGACCGCAGATGCGGTCAAAAGCTCGCAGAAGCGGAAGGGGGCCAGGTCCAAGGAAACCGCAGAAGCGGCCTAGGGACCGCAGAAGCGGTTTCGCTTAAGCGGCCCCCAGACCGCAGAAGCGGTCAGCTTCTTTTTGCCCAAAGCCGCAGAAGCGGCGAAAAGTCGCAGAAGCGACATCCGCAGAAGCGAAACTATTTCTGCAGAAGCGGAAGCAGCTGGGGCAGTGAGATGTTTTAAGTTCGGGGTTGAGTTCATTTCAACCCCATTTTTCTTCCATTGGAGTCGATGGGGAGCAACTTGGAGATGCCGTTTTCGTCACTTGTCATGAGGTAAGTAATTTATGCTAGCTTTGAGTTAAATACAAGGTTTGTACATGGATTTAGGCAAGGAAATTATGGAAATTTGGGGTTTTGGTGGAAAACCTAAGAATTTACATTTCTTCGAATTTGACCACGATTTTAAGCATGGAATTAGGAGAAAATCATATATTTGAGTTCCTAAGGTCATGGGTAACCTTTTTCTTCGAGTAATTTAGGAATCCGGGCATGTAGGCCTGAGGGTATTTTTGTCATTTTGCTAAGCGGAGTTGGGAATCTGTATAATTTGAATTTCTAACAAGTATTTTAGCATGTTCTCATTAGTTTGTCGTTAATTGGCTAGTTTTGGTGCATTGTGCGTCGGTTCAAGCCTTCAGAAGAATGTAGAATGCCGGTTATGAGTCTTCGGAGCGAGGTGAGTCTCCTTTCTAATCTTGTGAGGGGGAATTTACCCCATAGGTGAGTTAAATTGGTTATGTGCTCCTATTTGTGGGGGGCTACGTACGCACGAGGTGACGAGAGTCCGTGCGTAGCTACTATTTGCTATTGTCCGGGTAGCTAGGACCCAAAAACATGAATACTTGAATTAATTGTAAATTCTTGGATAGCTCAAATTGCTTGTGTCACATGGAATTTGTAAATGAATTTCCAAAGAGATTTAACCTTACTTGTAAAATTTTGTTAAAAGAGGAATTTATATATATATCGATAAACACTCCCTGATAAGTTCTTACTTGATTGATTGAGCATGTTATATTTGGATTAATTGTGAACCCTTTGAGGGTTTGAATTGCTTAAATCACATTAAATTTATAAATGGATTTCTAAAAAGACTTAAGCTTCGCTTCCTCAGATTATTTGAAGAGAGTTGGCCTTTCTTGGATAATTGCTCCATGTTGACTTATTGACTGACTGTCTATCTGTGTGTGTTTATTTTGGAACGGGCCGAACGCCTCGGCAGATTAATAGATGCATCTATAGGCGCGTCGTCGACCCTCGGCAAGTGCACATTTACTTTCTGTTGGATCGGGCCGTCGCCTCGGTATGATTTGCACATGATATCTTTTATATATTGATGCATGAGGAATCTTAAATGATGACATTGCCTTTCATGGCTTGAGATGAACTGATTAAATGAAGAAAAGTAAAATCTTGAATGTCCTTTGTTAATTGTTAAAAGGTGTTTACCTGTTTTACAGCTTTGTGAATTAGAACATGATATATGAATCCATGATTTCCTCACACGTTTGGTATATTATTATTGGACCGCTAGTGAGTGTTCAGGTTGACCATCTCGTCTCTACCTCTTCGGATTAGGCGGGATACTCACTGAGTACACGTTGATTACGTACTCATACTACACTTCTGTGCATTTTTGTTGCACAGGTATATTTTACAGTAGATAGCAGCTCGGATGATTTGGGGACTAGGTGAGCTGCATTGGTCGAGGCGACCCGCAGCTAGTGTAGTTCCCTTCCAATACTTTATTTATTTATTTTCTGTCCACTGTATTTCGGACAGACATTGTAATTTATTTTCCTTATCAGTAATTTTTGGGATGGTTTTTCGAAAGATGTGTGTTAATAGTTATTTCTTAATTTGAATTGAAACAGAGATTGTTTTACATATGAAAAATGGAAGGAAAACTCTTAGATTTTCGAAGGTATTAAAAGAGAATTTAATTGATAATTTAGTTGGCTTGCCTGACAACGGTGTCCGGTGCCATCACGACCCGTAGTGGATTTGGGTCGTGACAACATGGTATCAGAGCACTAGGTTCCCAGGGTCTCACGAGTCATGAGCAAATCTAGTAGAGTCTCGCGGATCGGTACGGAGATGTCTGTACTTATCCTCGGGAGGCTGCAGGACTGTTAGGAGTACTCCCTACTTGATTCCTTATCGTGCGATTCGATTTCATGAGAGGCTTATGCCTTTGTTTCTTTCTTACTCAATCCTATGCGACGCGAACCGCTTGTTATAAATCGAAAATTGAAGAACCGTAATGGTACTACAGATGTGATACGGGATGTTTCTCCTGGTATAGCTGATCAGATTATTGTCGTCGCCTTATAGAAGATTATTTTATTATTTCAGCCTAGTCGCGCTATTTTCGAGGGCTTTGAGGCTAGGCACAAGTTGCCGTAATGCTTATGAAAGACTATTCTGCAGTAGTGATATGATGGTAAAGTGTTGCCCGCGTGTCAGGGCAGTGAATAATTTCAAGGGAGGTTTACTCAGTGCATAATCAAGAGATTTAATATGTTATTCCCGGCAGTGGGAAAGGCAATCGAACTAAGGAGGGTCAGGTGGACTGGTGGAAGCAATGAGACTTGGTAATTGCAAGCGTGGTGGAATTTTTCTTCTATATTGGGGTACCGTCGTCCTAATTGGACGTATTAAGTTTGTCGGTGTTATGATTTTCTACAATTCGCCTTTGAGGCAAGGTATTGTGAAATAGTATCGGAGATATAACTATCAGATACCGCAAGATGCGGTGGTTCAGGATTGAATCAGTATTTCTAATGTTGACGGTTCGAGAAAGATGACCTTCGGAAAGGTTTGGAGTTAGTAGCAAATTGAGGATTCAAGTTCTATGAAGATGAATTTTATTAAGGCAACAACTGAGCAGCAAAAGATGAGAAGGGCCTGTGGGAAATGTCAGGCGGAGTTTTAAATTGTTAAAAGGACAGGTATATGAAGCAAAGATTAAAGCAGTCGATTAAGGGGATGAGCTCCGCCAAAGTGGGAGAGTGGCGGAGATGCATATGGGCTTGCAGTGTAAGGACCACGTACCTTAAGGAGAGTTTGGAGTGATTTGGGAATATTGGTGCTTGGCTATTGGGGCAAACGGAATTGATTAGAAGTAAGAGCTATCATGCGGCAGGAGATTTAATACAATGGAAAGTAGCCGCTTAAGTGAAGAAGGATGCAGCATAACTTGGAATTGGAAGAATGTTGCCGCGCATGTAAATGATGTCCACAAGGGGTAAAATGGACCTGTGCAACTGGAGTGTAAGCCCAGACCCAGGAAGGGTCATTGATGTCGTAGTAATTGTACCCTGTGCAGCAGTGTTGGAAGATGCCGGGGAGAGCCTTCTATAGGTGGGTTAGCCAAGTGAGCAGATTAGCAGTCACGTGGTTGGCGAGGCTTCTGCGAAGAATCTTATCGGGTATGTAGCGAAAGGATCGATCGTGCGAATGTGATGGATGATTTAGAGTATAACAAGGGGGTTTTACAGAGAGATCTCGAGAATTTTGGCGGTTGATTGTGCAAGTTTATGTCAATAAGAGATAAAAAGGACGAGTGAGTTCCAGATTGGTGAAATTATGGCTTCAAGCTAAGTGGGAGAGTCCCACCGCTTGTGATGGGGTTGCAGAGTTGATTACTTGCAAGGTTTTCGGATATTAATCATGTTGATGGGCTATTTCAGCTACAAGAAAAGAACATAAGAGATGAATCGAGCAAGGGGATTGTTGAAGGTGTGCCATGGTTGGCCTTGTTGGCTCATGACCGGATCTGAGGAAGGATTCAGGGCTTATGCCTTGTATAAATGAAGGTTTCAAAGGAAGTGATTCCGCCGGGTGCCTCGTCAAGAGGGTATTCATGTGTTATAAGATTTATGGAATTGATTATATTCGGGGCCAAGTCAGAGCAGGTGGATCCCAGCAGTGATCCTAGTGAAAATTTGAAGGATGAAGTATGATGTTATATGATTTCGAGCCTATAGGTGCAGTTGAGAATCAAGCCTATGCAGCAACTTACGAATAGAGACTCAGAACGTTCTATGATATTTTAACTTGAGATATAACATTTGAGAGATATGAAACGGTTCGTGGGATTTGAGATAGCATGGTCTCGTGATTCGAGGTCGCTCAAGATGAGTGCAAAAGGAGTATGTTATGTGTTGGAAGGAATCAGCAATGTCTTTAAGGAAATCAAGGATAGATTGGAAGAAGGTAGTTGATTGGCCACAGTTGAATTTGGCATATGGGTGTTGGCAGTCAGTTTCTGCAGTATGATCGAGTCATATAAGTGATTTGTGATGGTACGTATCAGGCTTGTCAGCCGCCGCAATTGATGTTATTCAGAAGCCTTCTATTGTTATGGCTTGTTGTGTGAAAGCAGATTCCGGAAGGGGCTATGGTGGCTTAGACCACTACTTAGACATTTGCATATTCTACGGTTATGAAAAATTTGCCTGTGTGCTACTATGGTACTCCAGAAGTGAGTTAAGTAGAAGGTTCTTATATGATGAAGTGTTAAAGTGTTAATGTTAAAATCGTGTTCTGTCATATGTTGCACATTGGTGCAGTGAGTAGCATGGGAATTCGAAGTGAGGATCAAGGTTGCAGCTTGATGCTGGTACGGATGTCTCGGGCTCGGATGAGCAGGAAGGGAGCTTCGGTGGTTAAGGTAAGTTGGCATTGTCTTCAGCATCACCTGAGATTGGTGCTTAGTAAAGGGGACTTGTATCATGGTTAATGATTCTTGATCGCTTTTCAGCGTTAGTGCGGTCGGTGGGTTGGAGGTAGGACCCAGTAAATTGTTATGGTAGATTGTGGGGGAGTGTCCCACAGGAAGGTTTCATAAAATGTGGCGCGTAGTCACTTGAGTGATTTAAGATCTAGACCGAGTATGAGGATTGTGGTAATATAATTAATTTGAGAATTTATGCCTGGAGGGCACTCTATTTACTGGGTTATGAACCGAGGAGGTTGCTCCGCTTATGACGGTTGTTCTTATGTGTTATGAGGAAAAGGGAGTTACTATGGACCTTTGAAAGGTGATTAGCCAAGTGGGTGCAATCAGAAATCGTCTTGAGATCAATGGATTTATGCATGTGATCAGGGCTGTATATCAGGCCAGTTGTGTTCGTGTCAGCGAGCGTTCCCTATGGAGGAGCAGTCGGGGTGTTATTTTGTCATCAGTTATTCCGGGTAGTGATGTATTGCGCCGTATGGGTTGTGAGACAGCTTGGTAAATTCTTATGTGTTAAGGTTCTGCGTGGCGATGATGTTATGTGAGCAGGATGGCTCTTGAGATTTAGATCTTGTAGCGCACCTCAGTTGTGCTTGAGTTTTGTAGCCTATAGCGCTATGTGTTTTTCTCAGGGATTGTTATTATACACTTAGTGTGTCCATGACTGACATTCAGTATTTTATTGTAATGAGCAATCTAGCTCGATGTGCATCTCCTTAGGTGAGATCTATGTGTAGATCGGGTGGCACGCCGCCATGGGTATGTTAGTAGATCGGGTTGCGCGCCGCAACAGTGTGATGTTGAGTATAGTTTTCCTATATGCTATTTCTATATGTCTCGTTTCCTATTTCCGGGGAAAGTCCGTATTAGTGCGGGAGTTGGGTAATTCCTTCCAGAGTTCGTTTTCCTTTGGTATCGCGTTCGAATTGGTAGCCTATTGGCACATTGTGGCATCATATGAGACTTTTGGTTATGTCGGGGTGGCTCATTGCCTGAGCAGTTCGTATTGGGTGAGACGAGATTGTTGGATTTAGGATCAGTGCAATCTGATTACGTGAAGTATATTAAGGAGCAAGGATCGCTATTTGATTCAGAATATGGTAATGTTTCCTGTCAGAAGTATAGACTCAATGATTGGTTGACTCGGCAGTTGATTATGAATTTCTTCGCATCTCTTTCGTTGTGGCGGTGTTGTAAGAGTGGGAGTAAGACCTGTGTATGTTATGGGGTGCAATGGGAGCACTAGATTCGTGGAATTTCAATTAAGTGGAACAGAAAATGTTATCGTGATCCGGCGAGTGAAATGATGAAAAGTGTGAATTCAGCAAAGTTATGCAATCATGTTTGGATACAGCGTGTGTGGTTGATACGGTGTACGTATGTTGGAAACAGGTCAGGCATAGAATTCCGGATGTTGGAATCGGGCTCTAAGGCTTATTTGCCTTAATAAAAAGGGAATATCTTCAAATTGATCGAGCCAATATGCTCAACTGAGTTACGGTAGCACGGGAAGGTACACGAGGTGTTAAACAGTGATTTCAGACTACTCCAGCATAGTTCTCAGCACGTTCGAGGACGAACGTTTGTTTAAGTGGGAGAGAATGTAACGACCCAACCGGTCGTTTTGAGTCCTAGCACTCCGTTCAGTAGTCGGAGGCCATGAACAGCTTCATTTCAGGCATTTTGACTTGTACGCGTGGTCGGAATTAAGTTTCAAGAAGTTCAAAGTTAATTTAGAAAGAGAATTCTCATTTCAGAGGCTTAAAGTTGAAAGAATGAACTAGGATTAGAATTTTGAGTAAACGACCTCGGAATCAGGATCCGAAGGTTCCAACAGGTTCGTATGATGATTTCAGACTTGGACGTATGTCCGGTTCGGGTTTTGGATAACCCGGGAGTGTTTTGCGCCTATTATGGAAGTTAGCATTTTAGAAGGGATTTCGTAAGTTTGGTTCGAAGTACATTTCAGAGTTATCGATGTCCATTTGGAATTCCGAGACTGTGAATAGCTCCGTAAGGTGATTCTGAAGGACTACCTCTTTTTTTATTTCCCCTACCAGCAACTTTTCTACACGCTCTTTTAGCAGCATTAAGCATATTGTAAAAATTAAAGTATAAGCTAAAATTAAATATGCAATTAAAAGAGTAAATAAGAGAAAGAGTTGAAGGGAATGCACCGAATTCGACAATAAATTGAGCACTTGATTACGCAAGTCCGATGTTACCACGAACAAACGTCAAGCAAGTATTTCAATTTTGAAGTTCAATTGTTCAAACTTCAAAATCCGAATGATAAAACACGATAAATTAAATTCAAGAAAAAAGATCCAAATAAAATTAGAAGATGAATTGAAGACTTGAAGTCATGAAAATTGGAGAATGAGAGAATGAGAGAAATTGAGATTGAGAAATGAGAGTTGAGTGAAGAAATGAAGAAGAGGGGGGGGAGTATTTATATTTTTAGAGAAGGTTAATTTTGTAAATTGAAAAAGGTTAAATTTTAAAGAAAAAAGAGGCTATTAATGCAATTAACCCGTTGGGCAATGGATCCCTGCCAGGGGTGACCGTTGCCAACGGTTAGTGGGACCCACTGATTTCAAAAAAATAGAGAAAACAAAAAAAAAGAATTAGCCGTTGTACCGATCCGGTCCGGGCCGGTTAAACCGGTACACAACACTGTTCACGTGGACCGGGTTTGACCGGTCCGGTTAACCGTTACAAAAAAATAAACGGACCAACTCCCTCTACCCCCTACCTAGCCCCACCCGGCCCCCTATGTACCGGGCCGGTCCGGTTCCGGTTTTAACCGATCTGGGCCGGTTTGGTTACGGGTCAACCCGGCCCGTTAGACACCTATAGTGGGTCGGTGACGTTACTATTCAACATGTGCCAAGGAAAGAAAACAAGAAGGCTGATGCTTTAGCAGCTCTAGCTTCATCGTTAACCCTGCCTAGTCAAGCACAAGTTACTTTCTGCCAAAAATGGGTAGTACCACCGCCAAATGAGGCTGAAGGTGAAGAAAATGAACTCCAACATCTTGTCGCTATTTCTGAAGCTGAAAAAGAACAATGGCGACAACCCATTATCGACTACTTAAGCTATGGGATACTTCTAGTAAATCTGAGGAGAAGGACTGAAATCCATCGTCGTGCACCTCGCTTCCTTTACTAAAAAGATACTCTATACAGAAGGTCATTCGAGGGAGTACTTTTGCGATGCTTAGGGAAAGAGGAAGCACTCCATGCTTTGCAAGAGGCACATTCTGGGGTATGTGGGTCACACTAGTCTGGACCAAAACTCCACTTCCATATAAAAAATATGGGATATTATTGGCCAATGATGGTAAAATATTGCTTGGACTGCGCTTGAAGATTCAAGGCTTATCAATTTCATGCGAATTTATTCATCAACCTCCTGAAGTGTTGCACCCGACTGTTGCATCCTGGCCGTTTGACGCTTGGGGATTGGATGTTGTTGGACCACTGCCAAAAATCCTCTGGTGCGCACTAATATATCTTGGCTACAACTGACTACTTCTCAAAATGGGCAGAAGCTGTTGCTCTTAAGGAAGTAAATAAGGAAAATATGGAAAGTTTCATCTGAGTATACATTATCTATCGCTTTGGCATTCCTCATTACATAATCACGAATAATGGCAAACCGTTCGACAATAGGTTGATGAACAAGATTTGTGATCTCATTGGCTTCAAGCAACGTAACTTTTCTATGTACAAAGTTGCCGCCAATGGTCTAGCTGAGGCATTCAACAAGACTCCATGCAACTTGTTGAAGAAAGTCATCTCCAAATCCAAATGAGATTGACATGACCGTGTGGAAGAAGCTCTGTGGGCATGTAGGACAACTCACGGCACGCCAACACAGAGGACCCCTTATTTACTTGTCTATAGAGTTGAAGCCATCTTGCCACTCGAGCGTCAAATACCTTCATTATGATTAGATATTCAAGAAGGTATCACTGATGAAGAAAATGCTCGACTTTGATTAGGAGAGTTGGAGGCTCTTGATGAGAAGAGGTTGGAAGCTCAACAGAGTCTTGAATATTATCAAGCTTGATTGTCTCGCACCTTCAACAAAAGAGTTCTCCCAAGATACTTTCAAGTGGGAGATCAAGTCCTTGCCATAAGAAGACCCATTATTACTTCCCATAAACCTGTAGGGAAGTTCACTTCAAAATGGGATGGGCCGTATGTCGTGCAAGAAGCTTATTCAAGTGGGTCTTCTTACAAGCTGGTTGATGTAGATGACATGAGAATAGGGCCTATCAATGGCAAGTTTTTGAAGAAGTGTTATCCTTGAAGTTGCAACGCTTCTTGACGCAGGAGCCTAAACTGCAAGTTCCTACACTCCTGGCCTGCATGAGTCTAAAGTGTGTACGACTTAAAAAAGAAAAATAAATGTCGGCGAAGTTGAAAAACTCGAAAGAGGCGGCCTAGGCAAATGTTAGGACATAAAAAGAATAAAAAAATCACCCATTCTGAACTACGGTATTACTTGATCTCCTACTTTAAGGATCTTAGCGAACTCTTTTATTGAAGGCGCGAGACAATCGAGCTTGATAACATTAAAGACTCTGTTGAGCTTCCAACCTCTTCTCATCAAGAGCCTCCAAGTCTGCTAATCGAAGTCGAGCATTTTCTTCATCAGTGATCCCTTCTTGAATAGCTAGTCATAACGAAGGTATTTGACGCTCGAGTGGCAAGTCGGCTTCAACTCCATAGACGAGTGAATAAAGGGTCGCTTGTGTTGGCGTGCACTGAGTTGTCTTATATGCTCACAGAGCTTCTTCCATACGGTCATCCCAATCTCGTTTGGATTCGGAGATGGCTTTCCTTAACAAGTTGCAAGAAACACACTGCTCCCAAATTACTTCATGAGCTTATGTTTTAATTACCTGTCTTAGAGGTATGATAACTCATTCATTATCGAGCCATATAGTCCGCATCGATTTGGTCGTCAATTTTGGCTTTACCAGAACATCCCCTGTTTTCTAGAGAATAATATTCGTAGTGCCTCTCTAGATGAAGGACTCAGATTTTGGAAACTTTGCACACTGTATCGGTCTATGTCACGTGCGGCTTTTCCCCCAACGGGAGATCCTATGGAGATGTTTTTCTCCACCAATTATATGTCTTGGTGGGAGAAGGTGCACAAGAAGTTTCTTTAAGATAATTTATAAGCTCTGGTAGACAATGTGGGGCTAAACTTTACTTCTCATTTAGGAGGTGAAGATGTGTTGAGAAGACGCTCTCAAAAGTCGAAGAACCACCTACTCCAATCCCAAAAGTAGTTACACAACATAAGAAGAGGAAGTTTAAATCCTCAGAGGCAGCTTTGAAAGAGGTGGTGCGCACTTCAACAGATATAGAGAAACACCCTTCAGTTCTTCCATTTAGCACGCGAGTTCATCAGGATACAAGCTAGTGTACCAATGAATATCAAAATTGGAAAAGGAAAAAGGCTTAACATAGTAGAGATCGTAGAGGTTCCGAGTTATGATAGTCC
This sequence comes from Nicotiana attenuata, assembly GCF_001879085.1. NCBI lineage: Eukaryota > Viridiplantae > Streptophyta > Magnoliopsida > Solanales > Solanaceae > Nicotiana > Nicotiana attenuata. Next base: position 93,345 of record NW_017673929.1, on the reverse strand, counting down.
CTCAAGAACGCATACAACTTGTAACAAAGAGGTAAAATACAATAACCTCGCCTTTTTTTTGAACGAATAGCTTCACCAAAAAAAATTACTTTCTTTCTTTGCCTTTTCCTTATGCAGTTAAATGCCATTGGGCATCCGATGGCATCCCTACATGATGAGCCTCAAGTGAGTGATGAATCTATTAGAGGGCCAACGTCTAAAGTGAAGTCATCTTCAAAGACATCATCTCTTCCTCATGACAAAGCCCTAAAAAGACAAACTCCAAATGAGATGACTCGCGTGCCACCAATGACAAATGCAGCAGTACCTATTTTTGAAGGAAAGAGCATTTTCTTTAATCGCAAAAAAGAATTCATCTTGGGACATTGGGAGGATATTTGCAATAGACTCTCCAAAACTCGTGCAAAATTTCTCGCATCTTATAGGGAGCAAATCACTGAGATTTTTGAGGATATGAAGAAGGAGAGTATTTTGGATCTTTCTCCATCAGAGACTTTACTGGATTCTCTTTTTCGAGTTTGCTGTTTCATATGACCAAAAGCAATCCAATTTGGCTAATAAGGCGAGTGAAGATGAGAAGCTAGAGCTGATTTCCAAAGCTAATGAGCGTCTCGAATCGTTCAAACTTGAAGCAAGCGAGAAAGTCAAGAAACTTTCCTCTAGTTAAAAGAAACTGAAGAGACTTGTGAAGAAGTTGCAGACATTACAAAAAGAGGGGAGAATCTCGAACGTGTTATAGAAGCGACTCAAAAGGAGGTTGAAGAGATTCAAGCAAAAGTTTTAGCTTCCGAGACTGAGGTCTCTTCATATGACAACGTAAATTTGCTAACTGTTGATGATTCGGCCAATCCGGAAGAGAAGAAGAAGAACCTGGAAACTAACTGTCAAGAATTGATCAACTACAAGTTTTGTTTAGATTAGACTATCAACATTATCTACCCTGTTATCTTTATGTTAGATTGACCTAGTGTTTATTTAATTCGTCATAAATAAGATTGCTTCTCTTTTGCTTTTCTTTGTATAACTTTTATCTCAGTCGCATTTACAATTATCAGCTTTACGTATTTGTAACAAAAGATTCATATCTTGTCGTGGGAGAGGCCAAATAACGAACCCTTTGATTTATCAAGAATTAGACCTCAATATCTAAAACATATCCAAAACTCAGAATCGAACACCTTCTGAAATGCCCCTGATAATATTTTTAAACTAACTTTAGATTCCACCACGTTGAAAATTTTAGATTTGTACAGTCTCACAAAAAAATCGCATCTTGGTGTAGAAACGTCGAAATCATGAACTGCTTGAGTTTTCAAAAACTAGACTTCAAGATCTAAGAATACCCAAATTCGAAATCAAACACCTTCATAGTCGTCCTAGATAATATTTTGAAATTTACTTTAGATTCCGACACGTTGATAGTTTTAGATTTGTGCAACTTCACCAAAATATTTGTATCTTAGTGTGGGAACCTCGAAATCATGAACCGTTTGATTTTTTGGAAACCAAAATTCAAATCTAAGCCATATCCAAATTGCAAGATTTAATACCTTAAGGATAGTTTTTGAATATATTTCAAGGTCAACATAGAACTTCGACACGCTGACGATTTCAAACTTGTGCGACTTCACCAATACTTGTATATCTTGATGTAGGAATGTCAAAATCACGAACCGTTTGGTTTATGATTATACACTATTTCAATCTAACATAAAGATAAAAGGAAGATAATGCTGATAGTCTAATCTAAACAGAACTTGTAGTTGATTAATTCTTGACAGTTAGTCTCCAGGTTCTTCTTCTTCTCCTCCGGATTGGCCGAATCATCAACAATAAGCAAATTTACATTGTCATATGAAGAGACCTCAGTCTCGGAAGCTGAAACTTTTGCTTGAATCTCTTCAACCTCCTTTTGAGTCGCTTCTATGACACGTTCGAGATTCTTCCTCTCTTTTTGTAATGTCTGCAACTTCTTCAGAACTCTCTTCAGTCTCTTTTCACTAGAGGAAACTTTCTTGACTTTCTCGCTTGCTTCAAGTTTGAACGATTCGAGACGCTCCTTAGATTTGTAAATTGGCTCTAGCTTCTCATCTTCACTCGTCTTATCAGCTAAATTGGATTGCACTTGGTCATATGAAGCAGCAAGCCCGAAAAAAGAGAATCCAATAAACTCTCTAATGGAGAAAGATCCAAAATGTTCGCCTTCTTCATATCCTTAAAAATCTCAATGATTTGCTCCCTATAAAATGAGAGAAATTTTGCACGAGTTTTGGAGAGTCTATTGCAAATATCCTCCCAAAGTCCCAAGATGAATTCCTTTTTGCGATTAAAGACAATACTCTTTCCTTCAAAAATAGATACTGCTGCATTTGTCATTGGTGGCACGCGAGTTATCTCATTTGGAGTTTGTCTTTTTAGGGCTTTGTCATGAGGAAGAGATGATATCTTTGAAAATGACTTCACTTTAGACGTAGGCCCTCCAATAGATTCATCACTCACTTGCGGCTTGTCATGTGAGGATGCCATCTGATGCCCAATGGCATTTAATTGCATAAGGAAAAGGCAAAGAAAGTAAGTAATTTTTTTTTTGGCGAAGCTATTCGTTCAAAAAAAAAAAGAGGAAAAAGGCGAGGATATTGTATTTTACCTCTTTGTTACAAGCTGTATGTGTTCTTGAGCGACTATCAACACTTGGAACCTCTACGATGTCTACTATGTTAAGCCTTTTCCTTTTCAAATTTTGATCTTCATCGGTACTTTGTCTTGTATCTTGAGGAACTCGCGTGCTTAATGGAAGAACTAGAGGGTGTTTCTCTATATCTTTTGAAGTGCACACCACCTCTTTCAAAGCTGCCTTTGAGGATTAAAGCTTCCTCTTATTATGTTGTGTAACTACTTTTGGGATTGGAGTAGGTGTTTCTTTGACTTTTGAGAGCGTCTTTCCAACACCTTGATCATCTTCTCCTAAATGAGTAGTAAAGTTTAGCCCAATATTTTCTACTAGAGCTTGTAAATTATCTTAAAGAAACTTCCCATGCGCCTTCTCCCACAAAGGCTTATAATTGGTGGAGAAAATCTTCTCCACAGGATCTCCCGTTGGGAGAAAAGCCGCACGTGACATAGACCGATACAGTGTGATAATTGTCCAAAATTTGAGTCCTTCATCTAGAGAGGCGCTACAGATATCATTCTCCAAAAAATCGGGGACGTTCCGGTAAAACCCAAATTGACAACCAAATCGATGTGGACTATATGGCTCGATAATGAATAAGTTATCATACCTCAAAGGGAGGTAATTAAAACGTAAGCTCATGAAGTAATTTGACTCTAACTCTTGAGGGGCCTCGTTATCCACATAATAATAAGGACGAGAATTAGTTAACATTGTTGGTGTCCAAAATTTATTCTCTCCATCATGGATGCATTTTCTTGTATCTTTCTTGTCAAAGTACCTCGCGGCACCCTCTCCTGAATATGCCACCATCAAGGGGATGGATGGACCCTTAGCAAGTGGGTAATGGGATTTGAGGTAATGTGCAAGCCAACCGTAAACACGATGGATGGGAAAACAAACTTTGACCTGATCAAATTGGGAAGAACACAAAATCTTATTCAAACCATCATAAATACTCGCCAAAACTGGTACTGCTAGGCTTATCTTTCATCCGCTTGCCATCATGCTTGGCATCGATGAATGAAGTTCTCTGCCTTATAGGGAAACACAAAAGCACATAGCCAACGTGATAAGAAGGCTGCTATATATGTTTCATCTTTCTTGTCACACCTCACCCTAAGCTTGGAAATACAACTTCTTGATCACTCGACCACCTAGTTGTCTGGGGAATAACTTCGCTAGGATTATGTGTTGACTTTAGGCGCACGGATTTCTTTTCCTTTTTCAGTGGGGAAGGTTTATATATTAAAGCTTTCTTATACCGAAAATTTGTCCACTTGCTTAAGGAGACCTTTTGGTTAACACCTGTACCTTCATTAAGGTGATGGAAGGCAGCAAATAAATACTCGGAAGATCGAGGAATAAATATCATATGTTTTTCGTCCAAACCGATGAGTTCTCTTGTCTCAGGTACCACTTCTTCGTACAGGAAACCTGCAATGGGAAGACCTCCAAGGATATGTAAGTTCAAAGAGATAGATAGTTCCCCAGCTGATGTAAGAAGCGTGTTCGTCTTGGGGCATCAAACCTCAGAAAATGCTTGCAAAATGTTCGAGTTTCGATCATAAGTGAAAAATGAGGCATAGACAAAATCATAAATCTTTGTTTTACTCAGGGTTTGTTGACTTCCACCAAGTACATCTTCAGCCAATTCCCAATATCTTAGAATATGACGATACTCGCCCTCAATTGTTGCTATGTTTCCCCAACGTACTTCTCGTTGAATTAAGCGACGCCCTATGTTTGGAAGGGTGCTAGACATATTTACGTGGCTATGGATTGACGCTTTGAGAGACCACATCTTGGACAATGGATTGGAAGTAGACTTGTGCTCCAAGGTCCAGTTTTTTACATGAAGCGAGCTCCTCAAAGAAGGCCATGAGGCTGCATACCGGGCAGCTGTGGGGTGTGAACCAAAAGCTTGGTTTGTTCTATGCCATCATCAGTCTCGATTACGAGATATCTAAGTTTGGAGGAACGTGAGGAATAGTCTCTAAATTTGCTATCTCTTCGGGCTGCAAAGGAAAAAAAAAGTCATCAAAGTCCAAATTAAGAATATTAGAATAGGCACAAAGGTCTAAATGGATGAATGGCCTCCGGTTTTCGGGCGGGGATAGGTATCCATCCATTCAATCCTTGAGAGTAATCTCTCGGATAGTCGGACCACCTTAAGAGTAATCTCTCCGATAATCGGGTCATCTTGAAAGTAATCTCTCCGATGGTCGGGCCATATTGAGAGTAATCTCTCTGATAGTCGCGCCACCTTGAGAGTAATCTCTTCGATAGTCGGGTCGTCTTGAGTGTAATCTCTCCGATAGTCGGACCAAATTGAGAGTAATCTCTCCGATAGTCGGGCCACCTTGAGAGTAATCTCTCGGATATTTGGGCCACCTTGAGAGTAATCTCTCTGATATTTGGGCGGAGATGAGTACCCATTCCCTTACACCCTAAGGTCACCTTCTTCATGACTGAATCATGTCGTTAAACAAGAACATATCTTTCTTGTTTGACCTACAAAAAACACCAGTAATGGAAGAAAAGCACAGGAAAATAAGAAGAAATTACCTTCGCGTCAATCTTCCAAGTCGTCAAAAGTAGACTCAAAGTGGTTTACAAACGCTGAAAGTGATGCAAATAGAATAAAGAGTATACTGTATTTATAGATGTTAGAAGGCGATGGTTGAAAATGAAGTGTCGATGTGGGGTCGAGTGTATGAGGCGGCTGCTACAATTGTTTTCCGTATGGGATTAGTCTAATACGGCGGCGACAATGAATCCATGATAGACTCAAATTGTTGTATGAATTGTCAACCTTATATGAAATTATGCCTAATCATGTCAATAAGAAAATATTTCCTTTCTCAAAAGGAATCATAGATATCAGGTGGCAATTATGATTTCACATTGAAATCACAAATTTCAATGGTTTTGTCTTATAAGTAAATGATCATTATATTGTTCAACTAATTGGCCGGGTGTAGTCCTTTGTGCTCTAAACTGGCCGAAGCCAAATTTGATAGTCTGCCGGTACTTCATTACATGTCTTCGGTTTTGACAAGTCTACACCTCAATAAGCCTTGAAGTAGGGGCATTTGTAGACATATAAATTTTATTGGAATTAAATTCGTAAAAATAATTTGGACTATATTTTAAATTCAATATATATTAGTTCAATTAAATTTATTAGGCTAATATAATTAGATTAGTTATATAAGTCCAATATATTTGGATTAAATAAATAAACTTGAATCCATTGGGCAAGCTCATTTAATTGAGCTACAAGTGATGAACCCGCTTTATTAGGCCCAAGATGCCATCTTCCTAGAGGCCCAATTTAGTGCCACACGTGAAATGACGTGGCACCCCATGTCAAATGGAAGAGCCAATAAGATCATGCCACATGTCAAAATGACAAGGCATGCCAAGTCACGTTAAAAGGCTAATGAAATCGCTCCATGTGTGCAAGTGACATGTTTTGGCCAATCAAATACTACCTTGTCACACTTCAATTTGTTTGGTCGGAAAGAGTTTGTTTTTATCATAAATCTTCCATCCCACAAATATAAATAGGGGTCTTCATAACTCAAAAGACACCAAAAGTTATAACAAGAAGCAAGAGAGAGCTCGTGGATCAAACGGTGTAAATTTCTCTGCAAGTTTCAAGCTTCAAGCAATTAAGTTCAAGATCAAGAAATCAAGTTCAAGCTCAAGAACGAAGAACAAATCAAGATTCGAGGAGTACGAGTCCAAATCAAAGTTCGTGCTAGTGAATTCAAGATCATCATTCGTGACAACAAAATATAGATTCAAAATCAAGCTTAAAGGCCCTTGGATTTATTTACTATTGGAAAGAAGAATCAGAGGATCCATTGAGATTGTACACTCATATTATTTGAAATCAAATACTACGATTGTTGCAATATTTTCGGTCTAGATTTTATTTTCTCGGCGCAATTTATTGTCTACAAATTCTGGCACGCCCAGTGGGACAATCTCTACCTCTCATCTCAGCTTTTTAATCACCAAAGTTCAAGAACATCAAAATGACTTCAAAGAAAATTAACTCCAGATCAACGTCCACCAAGGCTGCTAATTCCAGGTTTTATGCTGATGAGGAAAGCATCCTCGATGTTACCTTTGGAAGCTTTGGACCGACTACAAGGAGAAAGGCAAGCTCTTTAGGACAACAAGCACTCCAAGTGCTGTCCGCATCAACCCCTGTTTTCGGATCTTCATCCTCAAAAGGAGCAAGACCTTCCACAAACGCACCCGAAGGAGGAAGCGATGTTGCTGAAAAGATTAAGAAAACTCTTGCTCTGCTTGACCTTTCCGGATCCAAGAACTCATCGTTCGTGACAACAAATATAGATTCAAGATCAAGCTCAAAGGCCATTGGATTTATTTACTATTGGAAAGAAGAATGAGAGGATCCATAGAGATTGTACACTCATATTATTTGAAATCAGATACTATGATTGTTGCAATATTTTCGGTCTTGATTTTATTTTCTCGACGCAATTTACTGTCTATAGGTCTCATGACCCATATAAGTTAGAGTCGATATTTTTGGGATATTTACTATTAACCATGAGTTTGGTTGAATATAATCTTTATTACGAAATAATTATTTATTCAATTTTAATAAGTTTTAAATAGATCATATATTAGTCTTTGTCCTTTGCTTATATAGTAGATGATTTAGTGTATAGAGTCTAGCTTATACACGAAAGATTAAATTATTAGTTCTTATAGATATAGAGTTTGAGCTCACAATTTAATAATGGAATTGGATAAATCATCAGGAATAATTGTAGAACAAGATTAAAAATAATTTATCTTGATTAAAAGAATGGTTTAATTCTGACTTACTGTGCTAGTACATTTTGAATGTATTGAACGGACCAAGTAGAGATAAGTAGTTTATAATAGCTTGATAAAATACATTATCTAGCAATTAAATATGCTTATACTCTTAATCTTAATATAATTATTATTACATGTATATATTATTATTATTTTAATTTATTAAATGGCAATATTCTTTCATGGGTCAATATGCCTAGTAAATTGGATAATAATAATCCACAGATCCATGTCTCGGTTTAGAGATTGATGATATACCATTATGAAAGCTTATAAGTTTTTATGTGTAAACCCGGCCGGTGGATTTTGTATCCGACACATTAAATAAGTTAAGCGAAAGTCTAATAAAAATAATCAATAGATTAAATTATCAGCAATTTAAGTTAATTGATTAATATCTGAATCATAACATGATGAGTTAGTAAGATTTAATGGATGAATTTTAAAATTGAATAAAGAGTGCAATTACAAATTTTTAGTGGAATAATTCGTTATTTATTATGGTAGATACTAATTCTGAAAATTAAAGATTAATTTCATAATTGAAAGCCTTGTTAAATAAATTATGTGATCAATGACGTATATCTTGAATAATAGGAAATATATGAATCCTTTTCTTGGTGGAAAATAATCCAACGTGTCACGCCCCGACCTCAAGGAGCGCACGCTCAACCGAGATATCCCAGTCAAGAGAGCCTACTTGATACCTTCTACCCAACCTTACTTATGAATAGTTTAAGAATCAATGACAAGAGATAAACTTAGAGGATAAAATGTAAAGTACCAAGTTCCATCCGACAGCTACAACGGAGCCTCTAAATAGGAAAGAAGAGCAGTATGGAAGTGCCGGTAATAAGGCTCTGGCTATACCTCAAAACATTATGTACAAGGATCAAAAGACAGAAGGCCCCGAGAAGAAGTAAGGCTCACCAAGTTGGCTGAGAAGAGGGTGTACTGCTAGCAATGATCAATGCCGCCCGCTGTGGAATAACCTTTATCCATTAAGGATGCAACGTCCCCGGTAAAAGGGCATTAGTAAATATAGAATAATACTAGTATATAAAGCTAAATCCCTCTCATGGAATAAAGTAACAACATAAAAGGAATGAAACATGAAATAAATGAGAAACCCAAATAATATTAAAAATGCCAGGTGAAGATGTAACGACCCGATCGGTCGTTTTGAGAATTTGCACTTCCCTCAGTTGTCTGAGCGCCTGAGTAGCTCCGTATGATGTATTACGACTTATGTGAATCTTCGGTTTTGGTTTTAAAGGTTACTCGGAATTTATTTAGGGAATGATTCTCAGCTAGAAGGTTTAAGTTGGAAAAAGTTGATCGGATGTTGACTTATGTGTAAACGACATCGGATTTGAATTTTGATGGTTCCGCTAGCTCTGTTAGGTGATTTTGGACTTAAGAGAGCGTCCAAAATGTGATTTGGAGGTCCGCGGTAGAATTAGGCTTGAATTGGCGAAAGTTGGAATTTTGGCGATTTTGGCCGGCAGTGGAAATTTTGATATCGGGGTTGGAATGGAATTGCGGAAGTTGGAGTAGGTTTGTGGTGTCATTTCTGACTTGTGTGTACAATTTGAGGTCATTCGGACATGATTTGATAGGTTTCGGCGTCATTTGGGGAATTTGAAAGTTTAGAAGTTCTTAGGCTTGAATCCGGGGTTAATTTTGTGTTTTGATGTTATTTTGAGTGATTCGTAGTTCAACTAAGTTTGGATGATGTTATGGGATGTGTTGGTATGTTTGGTTAAGGTCCCGGGGGCCTCGGGTGAGTTTCGGGTGGTTAACGGATTATTATTTGGCTTTAGAAGTTGGCAGATTTCTGGTATTTTGTTGTAGAGATTACCTTCATCGTGTTCGCAAGAAGGCTATTGCGTTCGCGAAGGATTATAGAGAGCTGAACAATTTTTGTTCATTGCGTTCACGTAGGGGAGGACGTATGTGAAGGTTGAACCTGAGTGTGCATCGCGGATGCGTATGATGGGTCGCATTCGCGAAGAGAAATGGGGGCAGCTGGGGACCCAAGGCCATTGGTCTACGGTTCGCGAGGAATGTGTCTTGTTCGCGATGTGTTGAGTTGAATAAGGTACGCTTTTGCGAGTGGGGTATCGCATTCGCGAAGAAGAAATTCCGGGGCTGAGGTAGTTGTGCTTCGCGAACGCAAGGGTACTACCGTGTTCGCAAAGAGGAAAATCTGGGCAGGCAATGTTATATTCAAAATCAAGGGTTTGAACCCATTTTTCATATTTTGAGCTAGATAGAGGCCCTCAGTTCACTTCCCATTTCTGTAGAGCCGTACAGAATGAGTTGGGGACCCGCGTAGAGCTCAACACAACATTTCATCCACAGATCGACGGGCAGTTGGAGCGGATAGTTCAGATCTCAGAGGACATATTCAGGGCATGTGTGATTGACTTTGGAGGGCAGTGGGATCAGTTCTTGCCTTTGGCCGAGTTTTCTTACAACAACAGTTATCAGTCCAGCATAGAGATGGCTCCATTTGAGGCCTTGTATGGTTGGCGATACCGTTCTCCCATCGGGTGGTTTGATCCCGGCGAGGCTAAGTTATATGGTACAAATTTGGTGAAAGATGCCTTAGAAAAGGTGAAGTTGATCCAGGAGCGACTTCGCATAACACAGTCCAGACAGAAGAGTTAAGCGGATCAGAAGGAGGCGGGATGTATTATTTATGGTCGGCAAGAAGGTTCTCTTGAAAGTCTCGCCGATGAAGGGTATTATGAGGTTCGGGAAGAAGGGCAAGTTCAGCCCCAGGTTTATAGGCCCATTTGAGGTGTTGAGGCGGGTTGGGAAGGTTGCTTACGAGCTTGCTTTACCTCCCAGCTTATCAGGAGTTCATCCAGTTTTTCACGTGTCTATGCTCCGGAGGTACCACGCCGACTTGTATCATGTGCTAGACTTCAACACTATTCAGCTAGATGAGAGCTTAGGTTATGAGGAGGAGCCAATTGCTATTGTTGATAGACAGGATCTCCAGTTCAGATCCAAGAGGATTTCTGCGGTAAAGGTTCAGTGGAGGGGCCAACCAGTCGAGGATGCGACATGGGATTCCGAAGAGTACATGCGGAGCTGATACATACAATTATTCAGCACTTCAGGTATGAATCTAAACCCGTTCGAGGACGAACGTTTGTTTAAGAGGTGGAGAATGTAGCGACCCGATTGGTCGTTTTGCTTTCTAGAACCCCGTTCCCCTAAATAAGGCTTCCGGCACTTGCTTTTACTGATTTATGACTTGCGCGGTTGGTTGGTTCGAGATTTTGAAGAGTTTGGGTTGAAATCGGAACACTTTCCTTAAGGTTGGCTTAAAAGGCCAAGTTTGACTTCGGTCAACATTTTGTGTAAACGACCTCGGAATCGGGATTTAAAGGTTCCAACAGGTCTGTATGGTGATTTCTGACTTGGGTGTATGCTCAGATCGGGTTTTGGGTGATCCGAGAGCGTTTTGGGTAGTGAAAATGGGTTCTTGAAGGTTTTTAGAAGTTCTTAAATTTGGTTTGGGGCGGGTTTTTGTGTTATCGAGGTTCGAACGGAATTCCAAGACCGAGAATAGTTCCGTAATGTCATTCAATACTTGCACACAAAATTTAGTGTCAATCCAAGTAGTCTAAGTATGATTCGACGCGTTCGGAGCGATTTAGAATCTCGAAGTTCAAAGTTTGATTCAATTTGGTTTTGGTGTGTGATTCTTGGATTTGTTGTTGTTTTATGAATTTCGAGAGTTCGAGCAAGTCCTTATTATGTTTATAGACTTGTTGATGTTGTTGGACGGGGTCCTGAGGGGCTCGGGTGCGTTTCGGACCACCCGGAGTTAAGATGAAACACACCAGATTTGTTGCATCTGGTTTCCTTCTTTGCTAACACGATCGCATCCTCGCGTTCGCGATGAAGGATTTGGGGTGCTGTGGCTGGGAAGCTTTTGCCTTCACGTTCACGTGGTGAGGATCGCGTTTGCAAACGTCTAGGTCCTCTAGCCTTCGCGTTCGCGTGGCCTTGCTCGCATTCGCGCAGAGGAGGCTGTGCGGGTGGCCGTGGTTGACTCTTTGTGTTCGCGTAGTAGCCCTTGCATTCGCGTAGGGTAGGCCATGTAAGCCTCAGCGTTCGCGAGGCTCCTGTTGCATTTGTGTTGAGTAAGCTTCCTAGGCCTGGACCGTTTGCCTTCGCGATCGTGAGGCGTCTTCCACGATCGCGAAGAAGGCAGACCTGGCAGTGAACTTTTTAAAAACGGGAGTTAGGCCATTTTAGATCATTTCTTCCATTGTGGTACGATTTTTGGAGGTCTTAGAGAGGGGATTTAACTTAGCACTTTGAGGTAAGTAATTTCCACTCAATGTGAGTTAAATATATAGTTTATGGGTAGATTATAACATGTAAATTATTGAAAACATGGGTTTAGATAAAAACCTAGGGTTTTGATAAAAATGAGATTGACCACAAAATTTTTTGTGGAATTTAGTAGAAATCATATATTTATGTTCCAAAGGTAATGGGTAACAATTTTCTTAAAAAATTTCTGGAATCCGAGTATGTGGGTGAATTTTAGGAATCTTGCAATTTAGGATGGGTAATCACTTGAATGATGGAGTTATAAACTTTTGAGCATAGATTGATTAGTTTATATATTTTTTGACTAGCTTTGAGTCGTTTGGCATCAACTTTAGAGGTTTGAGCGTGTTCTTGAATTGGGAAGTAGGCTTTGGGACGAGGCAAGTCTCTTTTCTAACCTTGTAAGAGGGAAATTTCCCCACAGGTGAATTTGATTATAAATGTGAATAATTGTGGGGGGGGGGGGGCTACGTTTGCACGGAGTGACGAGAGTCCGTACGTAGCTACTATTCCTGTTATGTTCGGGTAGTTTAGGTTTACACCATGCTTTGTGAACACCTTTATTTGATGATACTTGCTATTTGTAATAAATGGAATTAAGTTGAGAATTTCTAAGGATTTAAAGCTTCAAGTTGAATTGCCTTTTTCTTGAATAAATGAATTAAAGAAAGAATTTGACTTAAATGATTAAATTTATATTTGGCCGTATCGCATGAATGATTCGCAAGCGGGGTTAATAGATTCATCTATGGTTCGCACCATTCGACCCTCCTGCAGTGCACATTTTAGTATTATGTTGGATCGATCGTACGACCTCGACATAACTTGCACATGTTGTTTATTTGGAACTTTCTGTGATTTGTACTACTTTAATGCCTTGAATGTAAACTATTAAATGACATGATTGAAATTGACATTATATTTATGAAAGAAGAACTTGTCACTTCCAGATATTTACTGTCGGTATTTTCATGATATACATGCTTAGCATAACACTTTAATTAATTTATTGTTGGCCCTAGTAAGTGTTAAGTCGATCCCTCGTCACTACTTCTTCAAGGTTGGACTGGACACTTACTGGGTACATATTGTTTATGTACTCACACTACACTTCTGTACTTAATTGTACAGGATCTGAGGCAGGCGCATCTAGTTATCCACCAAGCGCGAATACTTGATTCGGACCGAGACTTACGGTGAGCTGCCCCCACCCTAGTCGTTCAGCAGCATACCGGAGTTTCCCTTTTGCTTGTATCTATCTACTTATTTCAGACAGTAGGGTAGTTTTCTTTTGTATATTCTACTAGTTGTCCACACACTTGTGACACTAGATCTTGGCACATATTAGTAGACTTGATTTTGGGTTGTATTCCTATAATTATGATTTCTTTTAGTTGTTACCGTTTTGGTTTGCCTTAAAAATCCATTATATATATCAAATGATTTAAATTTAAGTAAAGCTAAATATTGGGAGTGCTTAATAAAAATGGGAAATCCATAAGTTGTTCACTATTGGCTTGTCTAGCAACGGTGCTGGACGCCACCACGACCTGATATGGAGTTGGGTCATGACAACATGGTATCAGAGTACTAAGTTCACGTAGGTCTCACAAGTGATGGGCAGACCTCATAGAATCTTGCGGAGACGTCCGTACTAATTTTCGAGCGGCTATAGGGTGCGAGTAAACTACTATTTATTCATCTTCTATAGTGCAGTTGATGGTATACTAAATTTCCTTCTTTTATTCTCTCATAGATGGTGAGGACGCGTACAGCCGAAGTTCCAGAACCAGGAGGAGCTGCTCCCCCTGTTGCTAAAGGCCGATGCAGAGGCCGGGGGAGGGCACCGGCCCGAGGTAGGAGACAAGGGCGTTCCAGAGCTGCCCCAGTTGCACCACCAGCGGATACTGTAGATGATCCCGTTATTGAGGAGCAGGGCGAGGTGCCCGCAATAGAGCCAGCCCTTGTAGATTTCATGACACCACCAGGCATTCAGGTGGCCATGGGTCGTATGCTGCGGTTCATGGATTCTGTGACCCTGGCTGGTTTATTTCCAGCAAACCGGGCCACATCTCAGGTGGCAGGGGGAGCACAAATCCCTACTGCTCAGGCTCCTAGGCATGCAGCCGCAATGTATCAGACTCCTGGCACACTACCTGCGGATGGGCCAATTGCAGCAGTGGCACCTGAGCCTAGACTAGCTGCGGACGGCGATCCGCATAAGTTATTGGACAGATGGACTAGGCTACACCCTCCTGTCTTCGGAGGTGAGGGTCATGAGGATTCCTAGGATTTCATTGGTAGGTGCAGGGATAGACTGCACAACATGAGGATATTGGAGTCTCATGGGGTTGACTTCACTACTTTCCAGCTGGAGGGCAAGGCCCGTAGATGGTGGCAGTCTTATGTTCTTGGCAGACCAGCGGGTTCCCCTCCCATGACTTGGGGCCAGTTCACACAACCTTTCTTGGATAGCTATATTCCACCCTCCGAGAGGGAAGAGTTGTTGTATCAGTTTGAGTAGGTTGAGCAGGGTCAGATGTCAGTGACTGACTGTGAGGCGAGGTATTCTGAGTTGTCTCGCTATGCACTCATGATACTTCCTACTGACGTAGAGAGAGTGCGGAGATTTGTTGTGGGGTTGCACTCTGGTATTAGGGCCAACACGGCCCGAGAGGTTGAGATGAGGACTTCTTACCAGCTGGTAGTGGAGATTTCTCGGAGGATTGAGGGATACCGACAGAGGGGTAGAGAGCAGATACAGCAGAACAAGAGGGCCCATTTCTCTGGAGAGTTTAGAGGTGCCCCGGCTAGGGGCATATGTCAGTTTGGGAGGGGTCAGCATTTGAGAGTGGTGCTTCAAACATTGCAAGAGCAGAAGTTATATGCGAAATTCTCCAAGTGTGAGTTTTGGCTAGAGTCTGTGGCATTCTTGGGACATGTTGCATCAGGAGAGGGCATTATGGTGGATCCCAAGAAGATTGAAGCAGTTCAGAGTTGGCCACATCCCACTTTGGTGATGGAGATTAGAAGTTTCCTGGGGTTAGCAAGTTATTATCGCCGGTTTGTGCAGGGCTTTTCATCCATTGTAGCACCTTTGACTAGATTGACCCAGAAGGGTGCTCCATTTCGTTGGTCCGATGATCGTGAGGCAAGCTTTCAGATGCTCAAGACAACTTTGACTACATCACCGGTTCTAGTGTTCCCTTGCGGTTCGTGGATGTATACTGTGTATTGCGATGCTTCACGCGTTGGTTTGGGTAGTGTATTGATGTAGGAGGGGCGAGTTATTGCATATGCTTCACATCCGTTGAAGATTCATGAGAAGAATTACCCGTGCATGACCTAGATGTAGCTGAATTGTCCATGCACTTAAGATATCGAGGCATTATCTGTATGGGGTGTCATGTGAGGTTTATACTGATCATCATCTTACAGCACTTGTTCAAGCAAAAAGATCTAAATTTGAGGCAGCATAGATGTCTTGAGTTACTGAAGGATTATGATATCACCATTCTTTATCATCCGGGCAAGGCAAATACGGTCGCGGATGCCTTAAGCAGGAAGGCAGAGAGTATGGGTAGCTTGGCATTCATTTTAGCATAGGAGAGGCCACTAGCTTTGGACATTCAATCCTTGGCTAACAGACTTGTGAGATTAGATATTTCTGAGCCCAGCCGTATTCTTGCATGTGTTGTTGTCCAGTCTTCACTATTGGGTTAGATCAAGGCTCAACAGTTTGATGATCAGCATTTGGCAGTTCTTAGAGAGACGGTACTATAGGGTAGTGCCAAGGAGGTTTCTATTGGCGAGGATGGTGTTCTGCGACTCTAGGGTCATCTATGTGTTCCTAATATCGATGGCTTGAGGGAGAGGATTTTATAGGAGGCACACAGTTCTAGGTATTCTATTCATCCAGGTGCTACGAAGATGTATCGTGACCTGAGACAACATTATTGGTGGCGGCAGATAAAGAAAGACATAGTTGAGTATGTGGCTAGATGCTTAAATTGCCAGCAGGTTAAGTATGAGCACTAGAGGCTAGGTGGCCTACTTCAGCAGATGACTCTACCTGAGTAGAAATAGGAGCGCACTACTATGGATTTCGTAGTTGGATTGCCGCGGACCTTGAGGAAGTTTGATGCAGTTTGGGTGATTGTCGACAGTTTGACCAAGTCGGCAAACTTTATTGCAGTTGCGACTACCTGTACTTCAGAGAAGTTGGCCCAGATTTACATTCGGGACATAGTTCGGTTGCATAGTGTGCCTGTTTCCATCATATCAAATAGAGGCCCTCAGTTCACTTCCCATTTCTGGAGAGCCGTATAGAGTGAGTTGGGGACCCGCGTAGAGCTCAGCACAACATTTCATCCACACACTGATGGGCAATCAGAGCGGACAGTTCAGATCCTGGAGGACATGCTCAAGGCATGTGTGATTGACTTCGGAGGGCAATGGGATCAATTCTTGCCTTTGGCCGAGTTTTCTTACAACAACAGTTATCAGTCCAGCATCGAGATGGCTCCATTTGAGGCCTTGTATGGTCGGTGATGCCTTTCTCCCATCGGGTGGTTTTAGCCCGGCGAGCCTAAGTTATATGGTACAGATTTGGTGAAAGATGCCTTAGAAAAGGTAAAGTTGGTCCAAGAGCGACTTCGCATAGCACAGTCTAGACAGAAGAGTTACGCGGATCAGAAGGCGCGGTATGTATCATTTATGGTCGGCGAGAAGGTTCTCTTGAAAGTCTCGCCGATGAAGGGTATTATGAGGTTCAGGAAGAAGGGCAAGTTCAGCCCCAGGTTTATGGGCCTATTGAGGTGTTGAGGCGGGTTGGGGAGGTTTCTTATGAGCTTGCTTTACCTCCCAGCTTATCAAAAGTTCATCCGGTTTTTCACGTGTCTATGCTCGGGAGGTACCACGCCGACTTGTCTCATGTGTTAGACTTCAGCACTATTCAGCTAGATGAGAGATTAGGTTATGAGGAGGAGCCAATTGCTATTGTTGATAGATAGGATCGCCAGTTGAGATCCAAGAGGATTTCTGCGGTAAAGGTTCAGTGGAGGGGCCAACCATTCGAGGAGGCGACCTGGGAGTCCGAGGAGGACATGCGGAGAAGATACCCACACTTATTGAGCACTTCAGGTATGAATCTAAACCCGTTTGACGAACGTTTGTTTAAGAGGTGGAGAATGTAACGACCCGACTGGTTGCTTTGCTTTCTAGAACCTCGTTCCCCTAAATAAGACTTCCCGTACTTGATTTTACTGATTTATGACTTGCGGGGAATGTTGGTTCCTGATTTGAAAGAGTTTGGGTTGAAATCACAACACTTGGTTCCTTAAGGTTGGCTTAAAAGGATAAGTTTGACTTCGGTCAACATTTTGAGAAAACGAGCTCAAAATCGGGATTTGAAGGTTCCAACAGGTTTGTATGATGATTTTGGACTTGGGCGTGTGCTCGGATCGAATTTTGGGTGACCCGGGAGCATTTTAACGCCTAATAGTGATAATTGGTTCTTGAAGGTTTTTAGAAGTTCTTTAAATTTGGTCTGGAGCAGGTTTTTGTGATATCGAGGTCCGAATGGAATTTTGAGACCGGGAATAGTTCTGTAATGTCATTTAAGACT
Source organism: Nicotiana attenuata (assembly GCF_001879085.1). Taxonomy (NCBI): domain Eukaryota; kingdom Viridiplantae; phylum Streptophyta; class Magnoliopsida; order Solanales; family Solanaceae; genus Nicotiana; species Nicotiana attenuata. The sequence continues at coordinate 75,823 of NW_017673929.1, read as the reverse complement.
TGCACACAAAATTTGGTGTCAATCCGAGTAGTCTAAGTATGATTCGACGCGTTCAGAGCAATTTAGAAACTTGAAGTTCAAAGTTTGATTTAATTTGGTTTTGGGGTGTGATTCTTGGTTTTATTGTTGTTTTACGCATTTCGAGAGTTCGAGCAAGTCTGTATTATGTTTATAGACTTGTCGGAGTTGTTGGACGGGGTCCCGAGGGGCTCGGGTGCGTTTTGGACCACCCGGAGTTGAGATGATACACACTAGATTAGCTGCTTCTGGTTTCCTTCTTCGCGAACGCGATCGTATCCTCGCGTTTGTGATGAAGGATTAGGGGTGCGGTGGCTGGGAAGATTTTGCCCTTCGCTTTCGCGTGCTGAGGATCGCGTTCGCGAAGGTTTGGGTCCTCTAGCCTTCGCGTTCGCGTGGTTTGGCTCGGGTTCGCGTAGTAGCCCTCGCGTTCGCGTAGAGTAGGCCATGTGAGCCTCCGCGTTTGCGAGGCTCCTGTCGTGTTCGCGTTGAGCAAGCTTCCTGGGGCTGGACCGTTTGCCTTTGCGATCGCGAGGCGTCTTCCGCGATCGCGAAGAAGGTAGACCTGGCAGTGAACTTTTTAAAAACGGGATTTAGGCCATTTTAGTTCATTTCTTCCATTGTGGTGCGATTTATGGAGCTCTTAGAGAGGGAATTTCACTTAGCACTTTGACGTAAGTAATTTCCACACAATGTGATATAAATACATAGTTGATGGGTTGATTATAACATGTAAATTAGTGAAAATCATGTGTTTAAGTAAAAACCTAGGGTTTTGATAAAAATGCGATTTGACCACAAAATTTGTTATGGAATTTAGTAGAAATCATATATTTATGTTCCTAAGGTTGTGGGTAACAATTTTCTTAAAAAATTTCGGAATTCGAGCATGTGGACCCGGGGCTGAAGTTTAGGAATCTTGCAATTTAGGATGGGTAATCACTTGAATGATGGAATTATGAACCTTTGAGCATAGATTGATTAATTTGTATAATGTTTGACTAGCTTCGAGTTGTTTGGCGTCTACTTTGGAGGTTTGAGTGTGTTCTTGAATTGGGAACTAGGCTTTGGGACGAGGTAAGTCTCCTTTCTAACCTTGTAAGAGGAAAATTTATCCATAGGTGCGTTTGACTATAAATGTGAGTAATTATTGAGGGCTACGTACGCACGAAGTGACGAGAGTGCATACGTAGCTACTATTCCTATTATGTCCAGGTAGTTTAGGTTAACACCATGCTTTGTGAACACCGTTATTTTATTGTTGGCCCTAGTGAGTGTTTAGTCGACCACTCGTCACTACTTCTTCGAGGTTAGACTAGATACTTAATGGGTACATATTGTTTATGTACTCATACTATGCTTCTGTACTTAATTGTACAGGATCTGAGGCGGGCGCATTTAGTTATCCACCAGGCGCGCATACTTGATTCGGACCGAGACTTATGGTTAGCTGCCCCCACCCTAGTCGTTCAACAGCATACCAGAGTTTCTCTTTTGCTTGTATCTGTCTACTTATTTGAGATAGTAGGGTAGTCATATTTTGTATATTCTACTAGTTGCCCGCACACTTGTGACACTAGATCATGGCACATATTAGTAGACTTGATTTTGGGTTGTATTCCTATAACTATGATTTCTTTTAGTTGTTTCCGTTTTGGTTGCCTTAAATATCCGTTATATATATCAAATGATTTAAATTTAAGTAAAGCTAAATGTTGGGATGGCTTAATAAATATGGGAAACCCCTAAGTTGTTCACTGTTGGATTGTCTAGCAATGGTGCTAGACGCCATCACAGCCTGATATGGAGTTGGGTCGTGACAACCGCGGAACAGGTCTGTGTTCCGCGAAAGGGACTGCGAAATCAACCTCAAAATTGGGCTTGCCTATTCAAGCCTGCGGCTGATCTGCGGTCCACAGATAAGTTATGCGGCCATATAATGTACCGCAAAATCTTTCTCCAGAAATCCTCATATTGGTTCTGTGACGTGTATACGACCCGCGAAAAGGATATGCAATCGCATACGGGACCGCAAAATAGCCTTCAAAATTGAGCTTCTCCTGTTTCACTCGCTGATGGATCTACGACCAGCAGAACAGATATGCGGTCGTCGAAGCTAACCGCAGAATGTCCTTTTTCTACAAACTTTTTCCACTAACTCCTCGATGCACTGCAAGTCCAAAAATCCGTACCGCGCTATAATCATTCAAACTCATAGCCTACTTGAACGGGGCCTTGCATCCTCCTGCGCTTAGGATCATTCGTCCTCAAATAAGGAATAGAGTCCGTCCAAAACTCCCATCATGACTTAACTCTTCATTCACGCACAAGAAATTTCCAAGTTGACTAACTCCCCAAATTTTCTAAAATTTCGGCAGAGTTTCCCCTGTATTTGAGCCTATCTACCTGTCAGAGAGCCTCATATACCAACCCTAACATCATATTCATGGCACAACAACGTAACAAAGTATGAAAACAACACCAACCATAACATCATAAGTATGACATTACCGAAATGGTCACCTTAACATAAGTTGTACATGTTTGAAGATAATTCTTAGAAAGTAAACTCCTAACATTCCTTTAAAGCACAATGATATGGTTACACAAACAAGTGAGGGTATTTCTTCTTCATCTCTTCCTCGGCCTCCTAGGTCGCCTCTTCCACTTGTTGGGTCACCATAGCACTTTCACGGAGCAATCTCTTTATCCCTCAACTTTCGGACTTGCCTATCAAGAATGGAAGCCAGAATCTCCTCATAAGTCAGTTCTTCATTAACCTCAATAGCCTCTATTGGAAAAATGAGCGATGGATCTCCACCAATGGTCTTCAACATAGATATGTGAAGCGTTGGGTGCACTAAAGACATCACTGGAGGTAGCTCGAGCCTGTGAGCCACTTGACCAATCCTCTAAATGATTCTATACGGTCCGATAACCTGTGGCTCAATTTCCATTTCTTCCCAAATTGCATTATACCCTTCATGGAGGAAACCTTCAAGAACACCCAATCATCCTCTTTGAACTCTTAATCTCTACAACGCACATTTGAATAGGACTTTTGGCGACTCTGAGTAGTCTTTAATCGTTCCTTAATGATCTTGACCTTCTTCATATCTTGATACATGAGGTCTGGCCCTATCAATTCTGCTTCGCCTACTTCAAACCAACCAATGGGAGATCTATATCTCCTACCATATTGAGCCTCGAACGGTGCCATCTGAATGCTAGCATGGTAACTGTTATTGTAGGCAAATTTTATAAACGACAAAATCATCCCAGCTACCCTTGAAGTCAAGAACACAAGCACACAACATATCCTCAAGTGTCTGAATAGTCTGCTCTGCTTGCCTGTTGGTATGTGGATAGAAAGTAGTATGAAGATTCACTTGCTGAAATTTCATTCAAAAACTTGCTGAAATTTCATTCAAAAATTAGCTGTGAATTGTGCCCAACGATCTGAGATGATAGAAACTAGAGTGCCATGGAACTTGACTATTTCCTTGATATACAACTAAGCATACTATCCTGCTGTGTCAGTAGCCTTAACAGGCAAGAAGTTTGTTGATCTCATGAGTCGGTGCATAATCACCCAAATCGAATCAAACTTGCGAGGCGTATGAGGTATACATATAACAAAGTCCATATTGATCATCTCCCACTTTCATATTAGAATTTCTATATTCTGTGCCAAGCCACTGGGCTTCTGGTGCTCTGTCTTCAGTTGTTGACATTTTAGACATATCGCCATAAAATACGCTACGTCTCCCTTCATTCCACTATACCAATAGACTTCATTGAGATCATGGTACATTTTCATAGAGCCTGGCAGCACGGAATACTTGGAACTGTGAGCCTCGGTCATGATTCTTGCCAGTGAACATCTATATTTGGAACACATAATCACCCTTGGTACCTTAGCGTACCATCGTCCGAGCCAAGAGAAAAAGACACGGTTTTGTTTTTATGAACTCCCTGCTTCAATTACACCAATAAAGGATCATTATATTGTTTCTCCTTGACCTCTACTACTAGGGATGCTTCGGCTCTATTTCGCACAATCACCCCATCTTCACTACAGTCCGCAAGCCAAATTCCCAAACTAGCATACCAGCGAAATTCTTTGGCTAATGCACTTTGAATTGACTCAAAGTGAGCTCTAAAAGTGAGCCAAACTACCCATGGATTTCCGGCTAATAGCATCCGCCACAACATTAGTCTTCCTCGGATGATATAGAATCGGTGTCATAGTCCTTGAGTAACTCAAGCCATCTTCTCTGCCTCGGATATAATTCCTTTTGCTTGAAAATATATTGAATCCTCTTCTGGTCCGTGAGTATGTCCACATGGACCCTATATAGTTAATGACACCAAATCTTCAATGCAAATACCACCACTACAAGCTCTAAGTCTTGTGTTGGGTAGTTCTTCTCATTATACTTGGGTTGCCTAGAAGAATAAGCGATCACCTTGCCATGGTGCATTAATACACACCCAAGTCCGATCCTTAAAGCATCACAATGTACCACAAACCCACTTGTACCCTCCGGTAAGGGCAAAAATGGTGTCGTAGCCAATCTTGACTTCAACTCCTGGAAGCTCTTTTCACAAGCATCTGACTAGTGGAACTTGACTGCCTTCTGCATCAATTTAGTCAATGGATAGGCAAGTGTAGAGAAACCCTCCACAAACCTCCTGTAATACCCATCTAAGCCCAAGAAACTATGCATCTTCGTTGGAGTTGCAGGTCTAGGCCAATTCTGCACAGCTGCGATCTTCTGAGGATCAACCTTGATCCCCTCACTAGAGACAACACAACCCAAGAAAGTGACAGATTTAAGCAAAAATTCACACTTCGAAAACATTGCATACAATTTGTTTCGATTCAAAGTTTGCAAAACTGCCCTAAAATGATCGAAATGGTCCTTCCGACTTTGTGAATACACAAGGATGTCGTCAATGAACACTATCACGAAAAAGTGGGGAAAGGCTTAAAGACTCGGTTCATAAGATCCATACAAGTTGTCGGGGCATTCGTTAGTCCAAAAGACAATACCAGAAATTCAAAGTGCACATATCGAGTCCGTAAAGCTGTTTTTGGAATATCCTGCTCCCTGATCTTCAATTGGTGATACCCCGATCTTAAGTCGATCTTGGAGAAGTAATGAGCACCATGCAACTGATCAAAAAAGTTATCTATCATTGGCAGTGGGTACTTGTTCTCGATTTTGACCTTGTTGAACTGTCGATAGTCAATACATATTCTTAGTGACCTATCTTTCTTCATTACAAAGAGAACTGGTACGCCCCAAGACGACGCACTCGTCCGGATGAAAACCTTCTCTAGAAAATCCTCCAACTGCTCTTTCAGTTCCTTTAATTCTGCCGGAGCCATTCTGTAGGGTGGAATGGATATAGTCTGCTTGCCTGGAATCACATTGATCCCAAAGTCAATCTCCCTGTTTGGTGGAAATTCTTTCATGACTATCACAGACTTAAGTGTCGGTGCCTCAGCCTCAGTGTCCGTGACTCGGACCAAGTGGTAAATATACCCCTTGTTGATCATTTTCGCGGCCTTAAGGTAAGAAATAAACCTACCTTTTGATAAAACATCATCCCCCTTCCACTCAATGACTGGCTCGTTTGGAAATTCAAACCTAACGGTTCTACTCCGGCAATCAAGCTTGGCAAAACATGAGTAGAGCCCATCCGTCCCCATTAGCATATCAAAATCCACCATCACCAATTTAATGAGATTGGTCATGATGTCTCAGCCATGTACCATGATAATACAATCCCTATAAACCCGCGTGGCCACAATAGACTCACCAACTGGAGTAGATACAAAGAACAGATCACGAAGTTGTTCCGGTTCTATCCCAAATTCCATAGAAACATAAGGAGTGACATATGAAAAGGTGGAACCCGAATCTATAAAAGCATACACATCATGAGACTGGACAATTAATATACAAGTGACAACATCTGGAGAAGCCTCTGAACTCTGGCGACCCCTCATAACATAGAACCTATTGTATCCTCCTGAACTATGTGCACCACCCCTAGATGCATCACGCCCTACAGGTGCTGGAGTACCTCGAATTGGAGGAGGTGTTGCAGAAGTGGTGGCTGCAAAAGTAACTAGCTGCACCATACTCTTACCGGCACTCTGACGGGACGAAGGGAAATTCCTCTAAATATGACCCCTAAGTCCGCACCCATAGCATACAGGATGGTCCATATAGCAGACTCATGAGTGCATATTTCCACACCTAGAGGATGAGGGCCTCTACTGCGGCAGGAAGATAAGTCCCATGTTGCCTTGACTAGGCCAGAAACGACTCCACTACTGCTGAGCCTGCCCTGATGATGGTGCACCGACTGAAGACTAAGCAAATGATTGTGTTGGTCCAGATGACCCTCCCCTGAATACTACCCTTCCACCGTTTCTTCTACTGGAAGAACCACAAAATTTTCCCACGGACTGGGCCTTCTTACTACCCTCTCACTCCATTCTACTCTTCAATTTCCGGGCCTAGATAGCTTGAGCAAATTCCACCATCTTCCCATAGTCCATGTCAGAATTCAAGGCAGTTGTAGTGCCCTCATTGATAACCATAGGGCTAAGGCCTTGCACAAACGGGCGTACCCTAGCTTCCACAATGGCCAACATGTATACAACATACTTGGATAGACACACAAATCTCGTATGATGATCCCACGCGCTTATACTATCTTGCTTCAAGTTCTCAAACTTAGATGTACAAGCTGCCCTAGTGTCAACAGGCAAGAAATAATCAATGAAAGCATCCGCAAAATCCCTCTACTTCTTCAGAGGCCTACCCTCCTCACGGGACTCCTCCCACAGCTCTAACCACGAATACACCACCTCTTTAAGGCGATAGGAGGCCAACTCCACTGCTTCTATTTTGTGGCTCGCATAACACGGAGAGTCTTGTGCATCTCATCATTGAAGTCCTAGGGGTCCTCCTCGGGCTTAGTATCTGTGAATACTGGAATCCAACTGAAGAAATTGATTTACCCAGGAACTAGCTGAATCCCCTTGCTGGGTAGAGAAAGTAGAAATGGCATTCAATCTCTGGGCATGGGAAGCCACTATCTGAGTCAACATTTGTATGGCTCCCCTAAGGTCCACATGGAAAACACAGGACTAGATGTTGTGTCACGACCCTAGTTCACCAACCGTGAACATGTCATAACGGCACCTGGTCCCCATGACCATGTAAGCCTAACATTTGCGGAAATATATTAATTGCAGAAAAATAGAGAAAAATCAAATCAAATATCTAAAAGAAACTGTACTGAATGCCTCTTGGAAAGTACAACTCAATATCACAAGTCTAAAACAATTCCCAAAACCCGGAAACTCACTGGCAACACAGGCTACAGAAGTGTATAGTAAAGGTTCCAAACTCCAGAATTTCTATTAACCGAAAGAAGGAAAACTAAGTACTAAAGATAGAATAAGAGGGAGGCTCGTCGGTCTGCGGAAGCAGATCTACCTCGAAGTCTCCGTAGTCCTCCTGCCTCACTGATAGGGCGCCTGAGTAGAGGTATCTGGATGATCTGCACATGAAAAACATGCGCAGGAAGGGCATGAGTACACCACAGCGGTACTCAGTAAGTGTCAAGCCTAACCTCGGTTGGGTAGTGACGAGGAAGGTTAGGGCCATACTGAGACAAAATATAGTAACAACAATAATTAACAGTATGATAATCTGACAGAAATAATAAATACATTAGTGATATAAGACAGATTAAGCAAGGCAATAGCAAATACACAAGAACGGAACAACCACAGAATAAGTACAGCTCAACACCAATGGTAACAATGAGGATCTCCCAGGATACCGTCCTGTAGTCCTTTTCTCAACTGTCCAGTGGATCTCCCGGGATACCGTCCCGTAGTCCAACTATCAATGTGCAGGGGGATCTATCGGGAATCTAACCCGCAGTCCTAAAGTAAAAGTGCAGGGGGATCTACCGGGAATCGAACCCGTAGTCCCAAAGTAAACAAACAAGGGGGGGAGCTACCGGAATCCCACATCCGTAGTCCCAATGTAAATGCACAATCACAACCAGAAGGTACACGGAAACGAAGTACAAAAGACAAGCAACAGGTAGTACTGGCCTAGCATGCTTCACGTAGTACAGTTAAGGCAGCTTAAGCAATTAGGCAAGTTAAATCAACTAAACATGCTTTCCTAATCTAGCACAAGTTATAATTGCAAGTAGAATAAAGCAAATATGAAAGGAACTCAATCTCAATATCTTAAAAAAAAATCGGATTTCCAACAATTGGCTCAAGTACACGCCCGTCACCTCGCGTACAAGTCACTCAAATCAACAAATAACAAATCTTAAGGGGAAAGGTCCCCCACACAAGGTTAGACAAGCCACTTACCTCGAATCGGCACCAAAATCAACTCGAAATCACACTTTTGCCACGAGTACCCAACTCCAAATGGCCCAAATCTATTCAATTCAATTACATATCGTAAGTAATATTGCAAACAACTGATTCCACTATTAAATTTAAAGCTAGGATGCGAAAATAGGTAAAAATTACCAAAACGCCCCTCAGACCAACATCTCGGAATCGAACAATTTTCACATTTTCAGAATCCTCGTACTCTCACGAGTCTAACCATATAAAAATCTCCCAAATCGGAGGTCAATTGCCCACTCAAAACTCAATAATTAGGTTTATGAAGTTTCTTCCAATTTTTCCCCAAATTTTGACCTTGAATTCGAATTCTAATGGTGGATTTAACTATATAATGATGAAATATAACAAGAAGGGACCAAAGAAACGTTACCCAGTGATCTTCACTTCAACTCTCACTCAGAATCGCCTTAAACCGACCTCTCAATTGATTTTTGTAACTTATGAACTCAAACCCTCGAAATTTCTATTTCTGCCCAGGGATTTCCGCTTCTGCGGACAAGGGACCGCTTCTGCGGTCCCGCTTATGCGGAAAGTGAGCCGCTTCTGCGACACTCACTAAACGACCACATCCGCTTCTGCGGTCCAGTCAACCGCTTATGCGGTTCCGCTTATGCGGATTATCCACCGCTTCTGCGGTTCCAACTAAAAGCCAAACGGCCGCATCTGCGGCTATTTTCTCGCAGATGCGAGGCTGCTCCTGCGGAATTTCCTCCGCATCTGCGACGCCTGGAAACTCTGCCCCAAATCGCTTCTGCGATGATCCAGCCGCTTATGCGGCTCCACTTCTGCGGTTCCCAAGCCGTAGAAGCGAAAATACCAGAAGATGAAAAGAACCAGCTGCTGCAACACTTCAAAAATCTCCCCGTTAACCACCCGAAATCATCCCGAGGCCCCCGGGACCTCAACCAAAAGCACTAATACCACCCAATACCTTATTCAAGCTTGTACCAATCCTTAAAACACCTAAAACAACACCGGAAGTCCGATTAAATCAAAGATTCAAGCCTAAGAACTTCAAATTCCAACAAAACACACTTTCGATCAAAAACCAAACCAAACCTCGCCCGAATGACCTGAAATTTTGCACACACATCCCAAATGACATGACGGAGCTAGTGCAACTTCCGGAATTCCAATCCGACCCTCGAATCAAAAACTCACTATCGGACCGGAAACTTCAAAAATTCAAACTTCGGCATTTCAAGCCTAAATGAGCTAGGAGCCTCCAAAAAACATTCCGAACACGCTCCCAACCCCGAAATCACCTAACGGAGCTAAAGGAACCATCGGATTTCCATTTCGAGGTATTCTTCACACTGTTCCGATTACGGACCATTTTTCAATTCTTAAGCTCTCATTTAGGGACTAAGTGTCCCAAAACACTCTGAATCCCAACACCGAACGTCCCGGCAAACCAAAATAGCAGAAATGAACTTAGGGGAAGAAGTTAATGGGGGATCGGGGCGTAAATTCCAAAAACGACCGGCCGGGTCGTTACATCCTCCTACACTTAAACATTCATTCGTCCTCGAACGAGCATAGAGAACATACCTGAAGAATTGAAAAGATGAGGGTACTGGCTGCGGATATCCTGCTCGGTCTCCCAAGTCGCCTCCTCGGCCGGCTGACCCCGCCACTGAACCTTCACTGAAGCTATGTTCTTTGACCTCAACTTCCTGATCTGCCTGTCCAAAATAGCCACTGGCTCCTCAACATAGGATAGATCCTTGTCCAACTGGACTGAACTAAAATCCAACACGTGCGATGGATCACCGTGATACCTCCGGAGCATCGAAACATAAAATACCGGATGAACTCCAGCCAAGCTGGGAGGTAAGGCAAGCTCATAGGTAACCTCCCCAACTCGCCTCGAGATCTCAAAAGGGCCAATAAACCTCGGACTCAGCTTCCCTTTCATTCCAAACCTCATGACGCCCTTCATAGGCGAGACCCGAAGCAGAACCCGCTCACCGACCATATATGAAACATCACAAACCTTCCTGTCCGCATAACTCTTCTGTCTAGACTGGGCTGTACGGAGTCTGTCCTAAATCACCTTGACCTTCTCCAATGCATCCTGAACGATCTCTGTACCCAATAGCCTGGCCTCACCCGGCTTGAACCAACCCACCGGAGATCTACACCTCCTGCCATATAAAGCCTCATACGGCGCCATCCGAATGCTGGACTGATAACTGTTGTTATAAGCAAACTCCGCCAATGGCAAGAAATGATCCCAAGACCCCCCAAACTCAATCACGCACGCACGGAGCATGTCCTCAAGAATCTGAATGGTGTGCTCGGACTGTCCGTCCGTCTGGGGGTGAAATGCTGTGCTCAACTCCACCCGAGTGCCTAACTCCTGCTGCACAGCTCTCCAGAACCGCGATGTAAACTGAGTACCTCTGTCTGAAATGATAGAAACTGGAATACCATGCAAACGGACGATCTCCCTGATATAAATCTCCGCCAACCGCTCCGATGAATAAGTGGTACACACAGGAATGAAATGAGCGGACTTGGTCAGCCGGTCCACAATAACCCAAATGGAATCAAACTTCTTCAAGGTCCGTGGAAGTCCAGATACAAAATCCATGGTGATGCGCTCCCATTTCCACTCCGGAATCTCTATCTACTGGAGCAACCCACCCGGGCGCTGGTGCTCATACTTCACCTGCTGGCAGTTGAGGCATCTAGACACATAACCAACTATATCCTTCTTCATCCGCCTCCACCAGTAGTGCTGCCTCAGGTCCTGATACATCTTCGCGGCACCCGGATGGATGGAATACCGCGAACTATGGGCCTCTACTAGAATCATCTCTCGAAGGCCATCAACATTGGGCACACAAATCCGGTCCTGCATCCTCAATACTCCATCATCTCCAATGGTCACATCCCTGGCATCACCGCGCTGAACCTTGTCCCGAAGGACAAGCAAATGAGGGTCATCATACTGTCGCTCCCTGATACGGTCAAATAGGGAAGACCGGGAAACCACACAGGCTAGAACCCGACTGGGCTCCGAAAGATCCAATCTCACGAACTGGCTGGCTAAGGCCTGAACATCCATCGCCATAGGCCTCTCTGAAGCTGGTAAATATGCCAAACTCCCCAAACTCTCCGCCCGGCGACTCAAGGCATCCGCCACCACATTGGCCTTGCCCGGGTGATATAGGATAGTGATGTCATAATCCTTCAGCAGCTCTAACCACCTCCTCTGACGCATATTGAGATCCTTTTGCTTGAGCAAGTGCTGCAAACTCCGATGATCAGTATAGATCTCACAAGGCACTCCATACAGGTAATGACGCCAGATCTTCAAGGCATGAACAATGGCAGCTAACTCAAGGTCGTGGACAGGGTAATTCTTTTCATGTACCTTCAACTGTCTGGACGCGTAGGCAATCACCCTACCGTCCTGCATCAACACTGCTCCAAGGCCAACTCTCAAGGCATCACAATAGACAGTATAAGACCCCAAACCGGTAGGCAACATCAAGATAGGGGCTGTAGTCAAAGCTGTCTTGAGCTTTTGAAAGCTCGCCTCACACTTTTCTGTCCACTGAAATGGGGCACCCTTCAGGGTCAATCTAGTCATAGGGGCAGCAATCGATGAAAATCCCTCCACGAAATGACGGTAGTAACCTGCCAAGCCAAGGAAACTGCGAATCTCAGTAGCTGAGGACGGCCTGGGCCAACTCTGCACGGCCTCTACCTTCCTCGGATCCACCCGAATACCCTCACTAGAAATCACATGGCCTAAGAATGCCACAAAACTCAGCCAAAACTCACATTTTGAGAACTTTGCATATAATTTCTTCTCCCTCAAGGTCTGAAGCACGGTCCTCAGGTGCTGCTCATGATCGTCCCGGCTCCGGGAATACACCAGAATATCATCAATAAAAACAATCACGAACGAGTCAAGATATGGCCTGAACACACTGTGCATCAAATGCATGAAAGCTGCAGGGGCATTGGTCAGCCCAAATGACATGACAAGGAACTCGTAATGGCCATATCGAGTCCTGAAGGCAGTCTTCGGGATATCTGGCTCCCGAATCTTCAACTGATGGTAACTTGAGCGCAAGTCAATCTTAGAGAACACCTGTGCGCCCTGAAGCTGGTCAAACAGATCATCAATGCGAGGCAAAGGATAACGGTTCTTCACTGTAACCTTGTTCAGCTGGCGGTAATCAATACACATGCGCATAGAACCATCCTTTTTCTTCACAAACAAAATAGGAGCACCCCACGGTGAAACACTGGGTCGAATAAAACCCTTACCAAGCAATTCCTGTAACTGATCCTTCAACTCCTTCAACTCAGGAGGAGCCATACGATACGGAGGAATGGAAATGGGATGGGTGCCCGGCAACAGATCAATGCCGAAACCAATATCTCTATCAGGCGGCATGCCCGGAAGATCAGCTGGAAATACATCGGGATAATCCCCTACCACTAGAACAGAATCAACAAAAGGGGTATCAACACTAACATCTCTCACATAAGCCAAATACGCGGCACACCCCTTCTCAACCATGCGTTGAGCTTTAAGAAAAGAGATAACTCTACTGGGAGTGTGATCTAAAGTACCACTCCACACAACACGCAGAATACCTGGCATAGCCAGCATCACGGTCTTGGCGTGACAATCAAGAATAGCAAAATGGGGCGACAACCAGTCCATGCCCAGAATAATGTCAAAATCCACCATACCGTGTAATAACAAGTATGCTCTGGTCTCAAAACCACGAATAGTAACCAAACATGACCGATAAACGCGGTCCACAACAAGAGAATCTCCCACAGGAGTAGAAACATAAACGGGGGCACTCAAAGAATCCCGAGGCACACCCAAATAAGGAGCAAAGTAAGAAGACACATAAGAGTAAGTAGAGCCCGGATCGAATAGAACCGATGCCTCTCTGTGACAAACCAGAATAATACCTGTAATGACAGAGTCGGAGGCAACAGCCTCAGTACGAGCAGGAATAGCATAATATCTGGCTCGGCCCCTCTCTCGAGGGCGACCTCTATCTCCCCGACCTCCGCCCCTAGCCGGCAGGGCAGGTGGGGTAGCTGCTGGAGCTGTGATCATGGCCTGAGAACTCTGAGGAGCATGCTGCGGCTGAGCAGTCTGTGAAGATGCACCCCTACCAAGTCTAGGGCAGTCCCTAACCATGTGGCGTGTATCACCACACTCAAAACAAGCTCTGGGAGGACGCGGTGGCTGTGATTGGCTGGGACTAGGCCTGCTGGGCTGACCTCTGGAAGCACCCCGCGCAGGAGGCGCGCTAGAAACTGGAGGTGTATAATAAGGCTCCTGAGGTGAAGGTGGAGCTGGAGTACTGCCGGCTGCTGGAAGAGCTGAATGTACAGGGCGACCCGAATAACCTCTGCCATAACGACCTGCTGATGAGGTACGGGCACCAGAGTAGTGACCCGACTCTCGAGACCTCTTGGCCTTCCTCTCTCCTCACTCCCTGGCGAGCATACCCTCAATCCTCCTAGCAATGCTCACTACCTGCTGATAAGGAATGTCCATCTCCAACTCTCGAGCCATGCTAGACCTGATGGGCGGAATAAGGCCCTTAATGAACCTGCGAACTCTCTCTCGAACTGTAGCAACCAAAGCCGGTGCATGCCTGGCCAGCCTGGTATATCGGATGGCATACTCTGAAACTATCATAGCACCCTGGCGCAAGTGCTCAAACTCTGCGCGCCATGAATCTCTGAGGCTCTGGGGAACAAACTCTCTCATAAACATGTCCGAGAACTGGGTCCAAGTCAGTGAAGCAGCCTCGACTGGACTGTCTAACTCATAAGTGCGCCACCAATCATAGGCGGCTCCCCGAAGCTGAAAAGCAGTGAAAGAGACCCCGCTGGACTCCACTATGCCCATAGTACGAAGAATGCGATGACACTCCTCCAAAAATCCCAAGGCATCATCTGATGCTAAACCACTGAACACTGGGGGATCATATTTCTTAAACCTCTCAAGCCTATGCTGCTCGTCCTCTGAAGCAGCTGACCCATCCTCGGGTTGAACTGGTGCTGCAGGCGGTGGGGGAATAATCTTGGGAACCTACTCAACCTGCACTCGCTGCTCAGGAGTGCGGACGGCGGGAGTCTGCGCTCCTCCCCCGGCCTGGGATGTGGCTGCAGCGAGGGGAAGCAACCCCGCCTGAGCCAAGGTGGTGTACATGCTCATGAACTGAGCCAAAGTCTCCTGGAGAGCTGGAGTAGTAGTGGCAGTAGTAGGTGTGCCAGTTGCCTGGGCTCCGACTGGATCTGCTGGTGGTACCTCGGCGGCAGCTCGTGCAGGTGCTCTGGCTGCACCACGTGCGCGTCCTCGACCTCTCCCCCGGCCCCGGCCTCGGACGGCTGCAGTAGGGGGTGCGGGTGCCTGATCATCTCGAGTGGCACGTGTCCTCACCATCTGTGAGAGAATAGAAGTCAGAAGTTTAGAATTGATGTCAAAATATCGCACGACAAGGAATTCAAATGAAACGAAGATTTTTCCTAAACAGTTACATAGCCTCTCGTAGATAAGTACAGACGTCTCCGTACCGATCAGCGAGACTCTAATAAACCGGCCTGTGTTCCATGACTCCTATGAACCTAGAGCTCTGATACCAACTTGTCACGACCCTAGTTCACCAACCGTGAACATGTCATGACGGCACCTGGTCCCCATGACCAGGTAAGCCTAACATTTGCGGATATATATTAATTGCAGAAAAATAGAGAAAAATCAAATCAAATATCTAAATGAAACTGTACTGAATGCCGCTTGGAAAGTACAACTCAATATCACAAGTCTAAAACAATTCCCAAAACCCAGAAACTCACTGGCAACACAGGCTACAGTAGTGTATAGTAAAGGTTCCAAACTCTAAAATTTTTAACAACCAAAAGAAGGAAAAACTAAGTACTAAAGATAGAATAAGAGAGAGACTCGTCGGTCTGCGGACGCAGCAGATCTACCTCGAAGTCACCGTACTCCTCCTGCCTCACTGATAGGGCGCCTGAGTAGAGGTACCTGGATGATCTGCACATGAAAAACATGCGCAGGAAGGGCATGAGTACACCACAGCGGTACTTAGTAAGTGCCAAGCCTAACCTCGGTTGGGTAGTGACGAGGAAGGTTAGGGCCATACTGAGACAAAATATAGTAACAACAATAATTATAAGTATGATAATCTAACAGAAATAATAGATACAGTAGTGATATAAGACAGATTAAGCAAGGCAATAGCAAATACACAAGAACGGAACAACCATAGAATAAGTACAGCTCAACACCAATGGTAACAATGAGGATCTCCCAGGATACCGTCCTGTAGTCATTTTCTCAACTGTCCAGCGGATCTCCCGGGATACCGTCCCTTAGTCCATCATATGTGTATATCCGAAGGATCTCCCGGGATACCGTCCCGTAGTCCAACTATCAATGTGCAGGGGGATCTATCGGGAATCTAACCCGCAGTCCCAAAGTAAAAGTTCAGGGGGATCTACCGGGAATCGAACCCGTAGTCCCAAAGTAAACAAACAAGGGGGGAGCTACCGGAATCCCACATCCGTAGTCCCAATGTAAATGCGCAATCACAACCAGAAGGTACACGGAAACGAAGTACAAAAAGACAAGCAACAGATAGTACTGACCTAGCATGCTTCACGTAGTACAGTTAAGGCAGCTTAAGCAATTAGGCAAGTTAAATCAACTAAACATGCTTTCCTAATCTAGCATAAGTTATAATTTCAAGTAGAATAATGCAAATATGGAAGGAACTCAATCTCAATATCTTAAGAAAAATTGGGTTTTCCAACAATTGGCTCAAGTACACGCCCGTCACCTCGCGTACAAGGCACTCAAATCAACAAATAACAAATCCTAAGGGGAAAGGTCCCCCACACAAGGTTAGACAAGCCACTTACCTCGAATCGGCACCAAAATCAACTCGAAATCACACTTTTGCCACGAGTATCTGACTCCAAATAGCCCAAATCTATTCAATTCAATTACATATCGTAAGTAATATTGCAAACAACTGATTCTTCTATTAAATTTAAAGCTAGGACGCGAAAATAGGTAAAATGACCAAAATGCCCCTCAGACCAACGTCTCGGAATCAAATAATTTTCACATTTTCAAAGCCCTCGTACTCTCACGAGTCTAACCATATAAAAATCTCCCAAATCGGTGGTCAATTGCCCACTCAAAACTCAATAATTAGGTCTATGAAGTTTCTTCCAATTTTTCCCCAAATTTTGACCTTGAATTCGAATTCTAATGGTGGATTTAACTATATAATGATGAACTATAACAAGAAGGGACCAAAGAAACGTTACCCAGTGATCTTCACTTCAACTCCCCCTCAGAATCGCCTTAAACCGAGCTCTCAATTGATTTTTGTAACTTATGAACTCAAACCCTCGAAATTTCTATTTCTGCCCAGGGATTTCCGCTTCTGAGGACAAGGGACCGCTTCTGCGGTCCCGATTATGCGGAAAGTGAGCCGCTTCTACGACTCTCACTAAACGACCACATCCGCTTCTGCGGTTCTGCTTATGCGGATTATCCACCACTTCTGCGGTTCCAACTAAAAGCCAAACGGCCGCATCTGCGGCTATTTTCTCGCAGATTCGAGGCCGCTACTACGGAATTTCCTCCGCATCTGCGACGCCTGGAAACTCTGCCCCAAACCGCTTCTGCGATGATCCAGCCGCTTATGCGGCTCCGCTTCTGTGGTTCCCAAGCCGCAGAAGCAAAAATACCAGAAGATGAAAAGAACCAGCTACTGCAACACTTCAAAAATCTCCCCGTTAACCACCCGAAATCATCCCGAGGTCCCCGGGACCACAACCAAAAGCACTAATACCACCTAATACCTTATTCATACTTATACCAATCCATAAAATACCTAAAACAACACCGGAAGTCCGATTAAATCAAAGATTCAAGCCTAAGAACTTCAAATTCCAACAAAACACACTTTTGATCAAAAACCAAACCAAACCTCGCCCGAATGACCTTAAATTTGGCACACACATCCCAAATGACATGACGGAGCTACTACAACTTCCGGAATTCCAATCCGACCCTCGGATCAAAAACTCACTATCGGACCGGAAACTTCAAAAATTCAAACTTCGGCATTTCAAGCCTAAATGAGCTACGAGCCTCCAAAATACATTCCGAACACGCTCCCAACCCCGAAATCACCTAACGGAGCTAATAGAACCATCGGATTTCCATTCCGAGGTCTTCTTCACACTGTTCCGATTACGGACCATTTTTCAATTCTTAAGCTCTCAATTAGGGACTAAGTGTCCCAAAACACTCCGAATCCCAACACCGAACGTCCCGGCAAACCAAAATAGCAGAAATGAACTTAGGGGAAGCAGTTAATGGGGGATCGGGGCGTAAATTCCAAAAACGACCGATCGGGTCATTACATGTTGAGGCTGGAGGTGGAACTGGAATATCAGTTGAAAGAGGAATTGGTGCATTCTCAGCAAGAATAGAAATTGATGAGTTCTCAGTGGGAGTAGTAGAATCAAGCGGTGTTGTGGTTAGGGGAATATCCTTATCCCTCGGCTGCTCACCCGCAATATTAGGTATAGCATCATCAGCCACTCCTTGGGTGGAATTGGCCCTTTGGACACTCCTCGCCTTTTTCCTAGCATTATGTACTAAAAATTTAGAACAATCATGAGTTAAGGAGGGAACTGTCGTATAATCAAGCTAGATCGCATGACCTAGATATCAAAGAAGTGTGACATTTCTAAATGCCCAAGTAGCCTCCTAATTATTGATGTGGTCGACAATACCCCGATAAGAAGGTCTCTACTAGACACAGCTCCGAGACATCCTATTAAACTTTTAGAAACATAGGCTAAATACCAAGCTTGTCATGCTCAGACCTCGGGGAGCGTAACCGACGCTCAATCGAGATATCCCAGTAAAGCAAGCCTACTTGATGCCTTCTACCCATTCTTACTCATGAATAGTTTAAGAATCAACGACAAGAGATAAACGTAGAGGATAAAATGTGAAGTACCAAGTTCCATTATCTGAGGAAACTTCATTAATACTTACCAGAAGATTACAAGTTTATGTCATAAAGTGGAACATCTTCGACAGCTACAACATTTATAGGCTACTTCCCAAATCAAAACACAACTCTGTCTACGAAGCATCCAAATTGGACAGAAGAGTAGTACGGAACTGTCGGTGACAAGGCCCTAGATATACCACAAAACACTATGTACAAGGATCAAAAGACACAAGTCTCAAGAGGAAGCGGGGCTTCACCAAGTTGGCTAAGAAGAGGGTGTACTGCGAGCAATGATCGATGTTGCCTGCTGTGGAACCACCTGCATCTATTAAAGATGCAGCGTCTTTGGCAAAAGAGACGTTAGTACATATGGAATAGTATTAGTATGTAAAGCTAAATACCCTATCACGGAAAAGAGTAACAACACAAAAGGAGAGAAATACTAAATCAATGAGAAACCCAAATAATATTGAATGCTAGGTTAAGAGTAAATCTTCAAGTAAATATTAATATTTTAAGTTGTGAGATCTTTAGTACCGATACACCACCATGCGTGTGGCATGGAGTCTAATATCCACTCGATCGACTAAGTTATCTCACCCCAAAGTATGAGGATTGATGTCACGACCCAAGTTTCCATCTGTAGGATGTCGTGATAGCACCCAGTCTTTAAGACTAGGTAAGCCTAAGAATTATGCGGAAATAACTTAAATAAAGACTAAACCTCAACATCAACGTATATAAATCTTACGTGTTTTTGCTGCTTAAGTGTGGGGGCAAATTTGAGCCTTAACTGCTTATATGTGAAGTCAAACGTGTTTTTGTATGTCGCCTAGTTTTGACATTTATGAGCAGCCTAAGTGAGGTCTAGAACACCAAAATAGAGGTCCAATACCTCCTGGACCATAGGTTTGGGATGGTTAGTGCACGCATAGGGAACAACCTATAATTGAATTAGAGCGCATTTAGGTAACAACTTTAACATAGTAATCGGGTAGCAGGAGATGATAGTCTGTGGCCGCTGAATAATATAAGTGACACCCCATCTCGAGGGAGTTACGAAGTATTATTTATGTTGCACGGGGTGATCTTTTAGGCTAAGAAACTTAGGGACCCCAGCTTATTCTCTTTTGTTTGAATCAAGTCGATGTACTCATCTATTCAAAATCGTCTATAATAAAATTCCCAAACTTTGTACCCTCCCTCTCTTTGTTTATTAGACTAATCCATATAATTCATGTTTGGCTGGGACCCACAATTGTGGACCTCGAAGAGCGCCTAACATCTTCTCTATGAGGTAATTTGAGCCTTTACCCGATCTTCGGTGGCGCTGACTAGTTAGAAAGGAGTTATTTAAAAATAGGTACCATAACACACCTTAAAAATAGTTAGATGGTGACTCTTCTCTTTTAACCCTTCCTTTAAAAGAGTTGTCAACGTCGAAGCCCGCCTTCGCAAGAAGACAAGGCGCGACAGCATGGCGACTTTGCTGGGGATATACTTACGCTCTTACCATAGCTTGCATGGATTAGTTTTCTTTGATAAAATGTGCTTCCCTCTTCCGTTTTTATTTTTCGCTACATGCACTCCCCTCTCCTGTTTTCCTTTTATTTGTCAAATTGACTGTTGCATGCACCTCCCTCTTCCATTTTCCTTTTACTTGTTACCTGCACATACCCTCTTCTACTTTACCTTTACTTGTTTAAATTCATTGTAATATGCAAATCCTTCCCTTCTCCACCTTTGCTTGCTTAAATTGGTTATAACATGTATATCCCTTTCCTATTCACCTTTTTCTGCTAAACTACTTTCAGTTGTTTAAAGATTGCTACATCGTGTCTCACCCACCCCTAATTCCCTGCTTACTTTATTACATTCCCTATATTATACGAACTAACTTCCTCTTTTGTCTTTCTTTTTCTTTTATTTTTTATCTTAATACTGCGTTTTTTGCTCTCACATATTTATTATGCAAATACTTGGCAACGTGTTATTATCTTTGTATAAAGCATGCTCCACATCATATTCCACTCGTGCCAATTATCAACATAGCGGCGCTTGATGAGTGTCCGCGCTCTTCCAAAATTACCTTTTTTAAATCGGAAAGGCTTACTTGCAGTAGATTAGTCGATCAGCGGTGCAGTCGATGGTCCCGTGACTATCCCTCTCAAGTTGTCCACTTGAGAGTACCAGTCTAGTCCATTCTAGAAACCCTACTCCAATATCATATGTACATGTATCATGTTAAACCTAGTACGGGTTATGACGTTTTCAACGTGATATCCCATTAAGATAAGTCTTGTCCAAAGTCCGACGGGATTCTCACAATCCCAATAGACACTGTCATGTTATGTGCATTACTCGGAGAAAATATACCAATATGTTGATCATTAGTATGTAAATAGTCGAATTTGGAGGGGGAGAGGGCTAACTCTATTTGTTTGCAGAAAATGAAGCACGAAGTCCCCAGGTTCGGCATGGTCCAAAACATCCCACCACTACTGCTGGATTGGTGGAAAATCTATTGCTGGATATGCACGACTTGGGGAATCTGATCGATGGAGCCAAAAAAGCCAAGCAGGGAGGAGGTACTTTGGGGACCGAGTAGATTGTGGGAATGTTGTTTTAGTGCTTTCTATTATAGTTTAGATTTTGAATGTAATAAGGAAAATGTCATTTTTAATTTTCTTATTATTGTCGTTTTAGTAAAGATTTGATTCATTTTCACATTAATTAAATGACGCAATTATTGGCATCAATTTTTTCTGAGTCTATGTGTTGCTTATGCCTATCTCGGGCACAACGAGGTCCCCAAATTAGGACGCGCATTTATTACAAAGCATGATCAATATTGCAGGCACTCTTTCAATATCCCTTACTGACTTTGTTACCTTTTGTTGTTTTTTCTTTTGATTATCCCCATTCCCCAAGGTTGGTTCGTGCATACTGGCATCGTCTGCATATCATACTAGATCTAGAGGTCCTCTGCCTCCTCCTCAACCAAGTGATCCTAAAGGCAAAAGCAAAGGGAAAGGAAAGATGGACGATTTAAGTGGTATCAGAAAAGACAATACAGAAAATATTGAGACTTCGGATGGCCGGAGCACTCCAACACAGAATGAATTGATCCTCCACCTGGAACAAAAAATACTGGAGTTACAAGGAGAACTTGAGCAGGTCCGGAACTTAGCAAACCTTTCCCTTGAAAGTACAAGAGGGGGGGCGGTGAATTGTGGCCTTTTAAAAACTTAGTCGACTAATGGTGATTTTAGTTGACTGAACTGAGAGCAGAAGTAAAGTGACAGTAACTAAATAAAGAAAGACACACAATAATTTTATACTAGTTCGGTACCGGTGAGGTACTTACATCCAGTTTTCCTTGGGTCACAAGGGTTCCTTTTAGATCTTGAAAGAATTACAACAGAGATGGTTTTGATTCGTTCACCACCAACGAAGTACAATACTCAGTGAATTTGAAAAATGTCACAACTCTCTTTTGTGTTCTAACTTCTTCCTATCTTTTGAGACACTGATAAACTTTGGATCACAGTGATTAGGCTAAGAAGTAGGGAGACTTAGAGGACAATATTTAGTTGCACAAGTCTTCCTTTTCCGCCAAGCAGCCCTTTTATAGAAAATGAAAAATAGCCGTTGATATCTTGACCAGAAATAGAGGCACGAGATCTTTGAAAAGCATTTGACCCAAGGGGTGCCTCTTCGAATTCTGCTCTTTGGGAAAGAACATATTTGATCGTGACTTTCCTTTATCACAACCTTCATTTACAAGACAATCAATCCCTTGACTGAGCTTTAATTGAGGAGCTGAATATGGCATCTGAAAACTGATTGCCTTGATTGAAGCTGGGTAGATCAGCAACCTTTTTGGTTCCTTCTATAGATCTATTGATTTTGGCAACTTATTTCCTTTTCCTTTTTGATGAGTTCTGCGAAATAGAACAATTAAAAATTGTCATCATTGAAACTTAAGAATTTAACTTAACAATCTCCCCCTTTTTGATGATGACAATCAAGAGAGAATAAACATTTAAAAGACGATATGCATTAATTATGAAACATCCCTGCTTTGCAGACGACTTGATGCTTGCTGAGAGCTCCCCTGACTTGATGCTTGCTCCCCCTGACTACCTGGTAAACCTGTTTAATTCTCTTTCCCTATTCTCCCCCTTTGACATCAATTAAAAAAGGAAAGAAAAACAACACAAGCAGGAGTAATATATGTAGTAATGTACATAACAACTAGCTAAATAGTGCAACAAAAGTAAGGCCTTCAGCAGAGGCAGAGATTATACAAACCCAAGCAAAAGAAAGTTTATGAAAACCACAGAAAGCAAAAAAATTATTTTTGGACCCATCACACGAGTACATATTAGTGCCTTCCAAGGAAGTAATTGAGGGTGTTGATCACTTTGGTGCTGAAGGAGTCATAGGAATTCTCGACATCTTTGACTAGTTTGTCCATTTTCTTAGTCATAGAGTTGAAAGCCCTGATTCCTTGTCTCCACGTAGCTTCTGTAGACATGTGATTTTTGACCCTCCCCAAGATTTTTCATATTTTAGCATGTAAATATTTAATTTAGGCCTAATATAGCTGTTTCAACTATTTTTGACTTCTTTACTTTATTTTATTATCAGAAATAAAAATAACAAAAAAATGTTTTAGTTTATGTATTTGTCATAAATTTGAAAAAATGCAAAAAATAGTACCCTATTTTTATCTTTATATAATTTCGAAAATACAAAAATAGTTTCATGTTTAGTTTAATTAATTAGGATTAATTTTGACATGGTGTAGTATTTCTATCTAATTTAAAAGACATTGTGTAGTCTAGGGACCCTTCTAGACTCTTCTTTAGGACAAAAAATAAATAAAAAGACCCTAAGGACTTAACACAAAAAGCCTAGGGACTAATTGGCAAAATACACAAAATATAACCCTAATCCCTACCCCTATATAATAGTACCTACACCCTATACAACGAAAAAAGGCCTAAAAATCTGCAGAGAGATCAGCCGCAATTCTCGCTGAATACAGACCCACCCCATCCTCCTATCATTGTCTTCTTCGCATCACCCAACCAAACCTGGACCCCTGATTTCCTACGTAAAACCAACCACCACAGTCCGCCGGAAATCTTCATCTCACACCAGCGAGCCGTTCAACACTCACACAAAGAGCCTCACCATCACGCCCCTAACCAGCGATCACCTCGACGCAGTCCGTCGAGCTCGCCGGAAAACNTGTTTAATAATATTACCTTCTTAAACTCGGGTGCGCATTTATGTGACCCAAATCCAAATCTCAATGATATTAAAATATGTCAAAACCGCGGGTGCATTTATGTGACGTGGTTCGAGACGTGTTTTAATGACGTTGCAATTCTCTTTAAAAAAAAATAAAAGCGGTTTAAAAGTTAAAATTTGCACATAGGTTCATAATTGTTTAAAATCAGATAATTAAGCCAGATATGACAGTTGAACGACCGTGCTAGAACCACGGAACCCCGGAATGCCTAACACCTTCTCCCGAGTTAACAGAATTCCTTACCCGGATCTCTTGTTCGCAGACTGTTAAACAGAGTCATTCTTTTCCTCGATTCGGGATTTCAAACCGGTGACTTGAGACACCATAAATCTCCCAAGTGGCGACTCTGAATCTCTTAATAAATGAATCCCGTTTCGATTGTCCTTTAATTGGAAAAACTCCTTATACGCCCTTCCGGGGGTGTGGTAAGAAAAAGGAGGTGTGACAGCTCTGGCAACTCTGCTGGGGATACAAACCCAAGACTTCGGTTCATGGTTTAAGAATTCTAGATTAGAATAATTGTTATGTTTGGCTTTATCTTATTTTCCTACATGTTTCATGCTAAGTGTGCAAAATGTTGCTTTTTACCGCTTTGATATTATCTGAATTGTATATAAACTGTGCCGAAATCCTTCTCTTCTCACCTCTGGGGATGTGCTTACTGGTTGAGACTCCCTATCCTGTTAGTGTCATACCCTGAAATAAGAAAGAGGCTCGGACAAGTTACTAAGCCGGACGATCTTGCGGGTCCCCGGTACGTAGCCCCCTCCTCGACTCGAGTTGTCCCCTCGGGTACACTGTCTAGAGCAAATACCCAGGTTTTGAACCTAGAATAACTCAGCCTCATATCGGATCCCTAGTAGGAACGCTTATCTGCATCATGTGCATTTTGACTTAGGGGACTCAACACAGGGGTTGGGTCCATCTAGGACAGGTATACCCAAAATAACAGACCATCTTGATGCATCCTATGTGCTACATGTTGCATTTATTCAAGGGGAAAAGGGTCATTTGGCGGACCAATGAAAGTTGAGGGCAAATGAAAAAATGAAAAAAAGGAAAAAAAAAGAGAAGAAAAAAAGAGGGTGAAGTGTGAAAATAAAGCAAGTAGGGCCCAATTATGTTTTTTAATTACGTTTTTAATTAAGTAAAAAACGTACTAAAAA
>NW_017673929.1:0-50762 GCF_001879085.1 Nicotiana attenuata | reverse complement strand
CCTTGTTTGAAGTCGACGTTCGAGTCTTTTGATGTTCGAAAGTCCCGGCCGGGATTTTGTTGCCGTTTGAATTGTAGTCGCTGGCTCAACTTTTGGTTGTGGCATTTATCTGGTTAGTTCCATGCTCTATTGTCATGTTGTGAATATTTTATGGCCAAACTATAATATTGATTGTCTGGTTTTGTTCTCTGGCCGAGTTGATTTATTCCACTGATATTGAGGTCATGGAAATTTAGTACATTTTCTTTTCTTTTCTTTTTTTTTCTTTTGTTAATCAAAATTTAAAGTTACAAGATTATGTTGCTAGTTAAATAGAGTTAGAAAAGTCTGTTAAATGTTTAGATATATTCTGTAGTACCATAATATGCTTTATTCACGGGCCTTGTGTAGTTATCAATCAACGTCTTATTTGTTAGACTAGAGGTGAAACATTAGTTTAATGTGCAAATAAAATTACATAGTATAGATGTCTCTCTTAATAAGTGTTAATAATGGTCGAATCATGCTATTTCATCCACAAAAATGATTTTTCATAATCTTGGCCTTACAATAATTTCAACAGTAGTTTAAGAAATAATCATGAACATCCGTAGTTTGTTTTAATTGAGTAAACCCTTTTGGAATAATTTGAGGTGCGTCATGCCAAACAAAAGTGACTATTGCATGGCCCTCGCTTTATTTAATCTTGAATTGATCCTTAGATTCCGAGGCGTGCCACTTAGCAAATTCCATGGCCCTCGCAATGTGCAAACGCATAGTTGCTTAAGTCGCGTGTTTAATAATATTACCTTCTTAAACTCGGGTGCGCATTTATGTGACCCAAATCCAAATCTCAATGATATTAAAATATGTCAAAACCGCGGGTGCATTTATGTGACGTGGTTCGAGACGTGTTTTAATGACGTTGCAATTCTCTTTAAAAAAAAATAAAAGCGGTTTAAAAGTTAAAATTTGCACATAGGTTCATAATTGTTTAAAATCAGATAATTAAGCCAGATATGACAGTTGAACGACCGTGCTAGAACCACGGAACCCCGGAATGCCTAACACCTTCTCCCGAGTTAACAGAATTCCTTACCCGGATCTCTTGTTCGCAGACTGTTAAACAGAGTCATTCTTTTCCTCGATTCGGGATTTCAAACCGGTGACTTGAGACACCATAAATCTCCCAAGTGGCGACTCTGAATCTCTTAATAAATGAATCCCGTTTCGATTGTCCTTTAATTGGAAAAACTCCTTATACGCCCTTCCGGGGGTGTGGTAAGAAAAAGGAGGTGTGACAAC
Source organism: Nicotiana attenuata (assembly GCF_001879085.1). Classification (NCBI taxonomy): domain Eukaryota; kingdom Viridiplantae; phylum Streptophyta; class Magnoliopsida; order Solanales; family Solanaceae; genus Nicotiana; species Nicotiana attenuata. The sequence goes on along the minus strand of NW_017673929.1, from coordinate 49,478 downwards.
TTCTATATCCATCCGGAGCTTAGATGCATCGGTACCTGTCTCCTTAGTGACTTCCCTAATTTTCTCCACATGTTCCTTCATCTGATCCACAAGTTGTTTTACCTCATCCAGATATTTCTGCAATGGCTGAAGATTTTGAGAGGCAGTCGACTAAGATGCTGGTTGTTCAATTTGAACTTCAACTAGCACTGGAATACTATCAACTTTGGCGCGCTTAACCCATCCATCATCACCTAGGGTGTACCCCATCATTGAAAAAGTAGTTTAATCATAAGTGCTGGTGATGTGCTTAGGTGTAAAGTGTGCTAAATCTACCTTCATAACTTCGAGGATGTGTGAGATGAGCAGACCATATGGCAAACAAGCAATAGAGGAAGATATGTCTCCAATACTTTCAAGCATGTATTGGTGAATCCACACAAACCAATCCAGTCTTTTATTTTTAACAAGGCAATAAAGGACAAATACATCCCTAGTGGATAAAGAACTAAGGGACCCAGTTTTTGGGAGAAGAGTGGTGGCAATCATGTGAGCCAAGGCACGATGTTCAAACTTAAGGTTCTTGGGGTCAATATTAGGGGGGTTATCAGATAAAAAGATTTTGGCTTCATCAAAGGATACTTTGAAATCTTTTGGCCAAGAATGTTGCACAAAAACATCACACCCACTAACCTTAGCAGAGAAAATCTTTTCAAATTGATAAGAGTCTAGAACAATTCTAGTGCCTAAAACCATAGTTTCCAGGTCATCTTTGTCATTCACAAAAATATTTGCATAAAACATTCTCAAAGGTTCCTCATAAACGGAGTTACCAATAGTGTTGAACAAAGAAGAAATGTGTTGAAAATCAAATATAGAGGTCATATCACATTGCAAATTTTTCATGAGAGAAAGACTTACAGAGCATCCATAAGCCATAGATTTTGACTTGTAGGACTCAAACCATGCTTTTCACTTGGGCCATAGAAGATCAACTTGTCCTTAGGTCCAAAATTAGTGTTTTCCACTTTCCCTTTCTTTCATGCAGCCTTTTTGGGGGTTTGCTCCATGGGCCTTTTTCCAGCCTTTTTCTAACTCATGGGAGGATTTTCGGAGGATTCACTGCTCTCATTGTCAGACTTGAGAAAATCTGAGTCAATAGAGGACTACAAGTCTACAGGTTCTTCAGGATTGAGAGGTTGTTGAAACCGTCGGCTTTGTCTAGTTGTAGTAGAGGAAGAGGGATTTCTTTTGCCCATGGTGAGAAAGGCTTATTTGATAGGGATGAAGGGAGTAACGGAGATGAGAGGGTTTTCTTATCAAAACGATTAGGTGTAATTAAGGGTCGCCTTGGTTAGAGGAAAAGGCGGATTCAGAGAGAAAGGATGCTTCTGAAGTGACCGATCGGCGGCACTGATGAAGAAGCAACTATTACACCTATACAATCAATTAATTAAACACATACTTAAGAAAAAAAATTCTTTTAAGGAAATAAAATATTTTAAAGATGACAAAAAGATTTGATTTACAAATATGATAAAATGCCAATCTTTTTTCTGAGAAAACAAAATCTTTCTTTCATAAGAGATTTTGTAAAAATATCAGCTAGTTGAGAATCGGTACTTATAAACTCTAATAAAATATCACCTTTAGCAACATGATCACGGATAAAATGATACTTAATTTCTATATGCTTTCTCTAGAATGATGCATAGAGTTTTTTATAAGCAAATAACACTGGTATTATCACAAAATATAGGAGTAGCAGTGAGAGATAAATCATAGTCAAGAAGTTGATGCATAATCCATAAAATTTGTGTACAACAACTTCCAACTGCTAAGTATTCTGCTTCAGTTGTTGATAGAGCAACACAATTTTGTTTCTTGATATGCCAAGATACTAATGCATTTTCCAGGAGTTGACATGTTCCACTAGCACTTTTCCTATCAATTTTGTCACCCGCAAAGTCTACATCTGAAAAACCTTTTAATGCAGAATTGTTAGAATGATCATACCATAATCCTAGATCAGAAGTACCAATAAGATATCTAATAATTCTTTTAACGGCAGTGAGATGGGATTCCTTGGGAGCCGACTAAAATCTAGCACACTTGCATACACTGAACATAATATCTGGTCGACTAGCAGTGAGATACAGTAGGGATCTAATCATCCCTCTGTACATGGTTTCATCAACCTTTTTTCCATTGATATCTTCATCGAGAATAGTTGTTGGGCTCATTGGAGTGCCTATTGATTTTGCATTTTCCATTCCAAACTTTTTGATAAGCTCCTTAGTGTACTTTGTTTAGCTAATGAAAGTTCCTTTAGGAGACTGCTTGATTTGAAGTCCAAGAAAGAAAGTTAGTCCCATCATGCTCATTTCGAATTCTCCTTTCATGGAATGAGCAAAATCTTCACATAAAGCAGAGTTAGGACTACCAAAAATAATGTCATCGACATAAATTTGAGTAATAAGATTACCTAAACTAGAATGCTTAATAAAAAGAATTGTGTTAATATTACCTCTTTTAAACCCTTGATTTAAGAGGAAAGAACTTAACCTTTCATACCATGCACGTGGAGCTTGTTTGAGACCATACAAGGCTTTAGTCAGCTTGTATACATGATTAGGAAATGAGACATTTGCAAATCCTGGTGGCTGCTTTACATACACTTCTTTAGAGATGTATCCATTTAGGAAAGCACTTTTAACATCCATTTGAAACAGTTGAAACCTTTGTAAGCAGCATAAGCAAGTAATATTTGAATGGATTCATGTCTTGCTACAGGAGCGAAGGTTTCGTAATAGTCAATTCCTTCTTGCTGGGAATATCTTTAAGCAACTAATCTTGCTTAATTTCGAACCACCTGACCAGATTCATTTAACTTGTTCCTGAATACCCATTTTCTTCTTATGATTGAGGAGTTTGAAGGTCTTGGAACCAACTCCCGTACTTTGTTTCTTTCAAATTGATCTAGTTCCTCTTTCATAGAACTTTTCCAGTGTGTATCCTTTAGAGCTTCATCCACCTTCTTTGGCTCAAGTTGAGAGATAAGAGCCACATGAGATTTATTCTTCTGGGATCTTCTTGTAGTGATTCCTTCCTGTGGGTCCCCTATAATAAATTTGTGAGGATAGCCAGGTTCGCCCTTCCGTTCATTCAGAGTATTTGAGGGAGGATTTCTTTCAACATTGGTCGACTGATCTACTTGAGAAGGATCATGAATTTCAACAGATTCTTCAGTTAGTTGAGTTGGCAGATCAGCTGACTCACTTTGATGATCTATTTCTGTAGTGACAGATTTAGGGACAAAAGGAATTTCCTCATCTTCAGAAGATTTTTCACTTCTTGGACGAGGGTTAGTATCAACAAAACAACATGAATTGATTCTTCAATATAAAGATTTCTCTTATTATAAACTCTATATGCTCTACTTGAAGGAGAATAACCAAGAATTATACCTTCATCACTTTTTGGATTGAACTTACCCGAATTGCCTTTTCCATTGTTGTGAATAAAACATTTGCATCCAAAGGGGTGAAAATAGCTAATATTGGATTTCTTACCGTTCCACAGTTCATATGGAGTCTTTTTGGGAATTGGTCTAATCAGGACCCTGTTGATAATATGACAAGTTGTGCTTACCGCTTCTGCCCAGAAATGATGAGGTAGAGAATTTTCTACTATTATAGTTCTTGTCATATCCAGTAGGGTTCTATTTTTACGTTCTACCAGTCCATTTTGTTGCAGAGATCTTGGTGAAGAAAAATTGTGAGAGATTCCTTGATTGTTGCAAAAATTATCAAAAGCTCTGCTTTCAAATTCTCCTCCATGATCACTTTTGATAGAAGAGATCCCTTTTCTCGTTGAACCTTCTTAAAGAAAACTTCAAAAGTCTTTAGAGCATCATCTTTATGACTTAAAACATAACCCAGGTAAATCTAGAAAAATTATCCACAATAACAAAAGCATATTTTCTACCACCTATGCTAGCAGTTCTAGTTGGACCAAATAAATCCATATGCACTAGTTAAAGAGGTTTTGAGGTGGAAGCAAAACTTTTGATTTTAGAAGATGAGCGAGTTTGTTTTCCTAGTTGACATGCATCACAGATATGATACTTTTGAATAGTATGCATGTTGGCATGACCAAGTTTTCTATGTCACACCCAAGGATCATCAACTATAGAGGCAAGACAGATTTGATCCCCAAGATTATCTAGGTTGCTAATAGTATAAACATTTCCGTCTCTATTACCTGAAAGGATGATTTTACCTGATTCATCTTCTATGAACCAACCATGTTTCTTAAAACGAACCTCATAATCGTTATCACATAGTTGACTAATGCTGAGAAGATTGTAGCCGAGTTCATCAACTAGGTAAACTTCATCTACATCACATGTTGGACTTAGAGGAACTTTTCCAACACCAATTACATTTCCTTTGGATTTGTCCCAAAATGTAACTGTTCTTCCATCTAGTTTAGTGACTGTTTTAAAAAGTTGTTTGTCACCAGTCATATGTCTGGAACACGCGTTGTTGAGATACCATTTTTCTTTTCGATTCTTCTTGCGGTGTTCCTGCAAAAAAAACACTTGTTTTTAGGTACCCAAGATTGCTTGGTTCCTGAAGGATTAGACTGCTGAGATAGTTTGGTTTGAGGATTTTGGTCGCCAGACCTATCTTCTGTTGTTCTTAAACCTGCAACGATTTGAAGTGTGACCCCTTTTTCCACAATAAAAACAAGATGGACTATTTTCAGAATCCATTTCAGTTCTGATTTTGTTCCTGCATTGATTAGTATTGTGTCCATTCTTTCCACAGAAGAAACACCCATGAGATTTCTTTTGTTTGTGACAAACAATTTGATTTGATTTGACTGAATTGTGACTAGTAGATTTTTGCAATCCATGCAATTGCAATTGGAGTTCATTTACTTCCTCCAGAAGCAAATCACGTTCAATTTCACAAAATTCTAGCTTCAGAGCCCATTCTTTCTATTCTCTTTGAATCTTTCTGAGTTCATTTAGAACTCTTTCAATATCTGCAAGAGCAATATCAACGAATTCTTAGAGTTCATAATAGTTAGGGCAATTTAGGGGACATACCTCACAAGTTCCTTCATCTGCCATGAGACCAAGTTTCTACGCGTCTTCTTCTTCATTTATTCTTCTATTTCCCGAGAATCCACGTTCTCCTGATTCTTCATTGCTGTCATCTTCTAGGGCCATGAACCACATATTTGCAATTTCTTCTTGATTAGATTCTTCTTCATCACTCCAGGCTCCAAAAGACTTCTTCCTTTGAAGATTCCTGCTCAGCTTCTTTTTCAGATCTGGACAGTCAGCTTGAATGTGTCTATGTTTACCACATTCGTAGCATCTTCCATCATTTTCATTATTCGTCCTCCCCTTTCTGAAATTTGGTTTACCTCTTCTGCTATTCCTGTTTCTTCTCATCATACTGGTTACGACTTGAGAAAGCATGGCTTGTTTTCATCTTGTTCTCCTCCTTTATTTTCCACTTCATCTTCTGGTTCAGCCACAGTTGCTTTGAAGGCGACTGTTTTCTTCTTTTCTAGGTTAATCTATCTATCCAAGTGAGTTTTCTCAAAAGCGATTAGATCACCTCAGAGTTTATCATAGGACATTTTATCGAGATCCTGACATTCGAGTGCAATGACTTTTGGTTGCCAAATAGTGGGTAGACTTTTGAGAATTTTTCTGACTTGTTCTCCACATTTTATAGTTCTACCAAAGGATTTCAAATCTCCAAGAATGTTGCTGAAACTGGAGAACATTTCTTCAGCAGATTCTCCATCCTTCATTTGAAATAGCTCACACTCACGAACCAATAGATTTATCCTTATTTCTTTTACTTTGTTTGTTCCTTCATATATGACTTTCAATTTATCCCACATTTCCTTAGCAGTTTCACAGCTAGAAATTTTTTTATATTCTTCAGCACTGATAGCATTGTACAATAGATTTTTTGCTTTGGAATTTATAGTTATAACAGCAGCTGGCTCATCTGTGTAATCATCCAAGTCAAGTGGATCAGTGGATACTATATCTTGACCATTTGCGTCTTTTCTATGAGGAATTGGAAGATTTTCCTTTTTAATTTCTCGCCAGACTTTGATGTCATAAGACATAGTGTAGGTTACCATGCGCATCTTCCAATGAGAAAAATGTTGACCATTGAAGTATGGTGGTCAAACTTGGGAAGTTCCCTCTTGAAATAGGGCACCAACGACTGTGTTTGATCCCATGATCCTTTCCTCACTAGCTGTTAAGCTAAGTTCGTGAGCCTTGCTCTGATACCAATTGAAAGTACATGAGGGGGTTGAATTGTGGCCTGTTAAAAGCTTAATCGACTAACGGTGATTTAGTTGACTGAATTGGGAGCACAAGTAAAGTGACAGTAACTAAATAAAGAAAGATACACAACAATTTTATACTGGTTCGGTACCGGTGAGGTACTTACATCCAGTTTCCCTTGTGTCACAAGGGTTCCTTTTAGATCTTGAAAGAATTACAACAGAGATGGTTTTGATTTGTTCACCACCAACGAAGCACAGTACTCAGTGAATTTGAAAAAATGACACAACCCTCTTTTGTGTTCTAACTTCTTCCTATCTTTTGAGACACTGATAAACTTTGGATCACAGTGATTAGGCTAAGAAGTAGGGAGACTTAGAGGACAATATTTAGTTGCACAAGTCTTCCTTTTGAGCCAACAAGCCTTCTTACAGAAGATGAAAAATAGCCGTTGATATCTTGACCAGAAATAGAGGCACGAGATCTTTGAAAAGGATTTGACCCAAGGGGTGCCTCTTCAAATTCTGCTCTTTGGGAAAGAACAGATTCGATCGTGACTTTCCTTTGTCACAGCTTACATTTACGAGACAGTCAATCCCTTGACTGAGCTTTAATTGAGGAGCTGAATATGGCAATAACTTCTTCATCTGAAAACTGATTGCCTTGATTGAAGTTGGGTAGATCAGCAGCCTTTTTTGGTTCCTTCTATAGATCCATTGATTTTGGCAACTTATTTCCTTTTCCTTTTTGATGAGTTCTGCGAAATAGAACAATTAGAAATTGTCATCATTGAAACTTAAGAATTTAACTTAACATTCCTCACCCTAAATGTCCCCGACATCAACCAGCAAAACACAAACACCCAAAACCCGACACCTCCCCAAAACACACAGAATCAAAACCCACCACCAAGTCCTCCTGCACCACATCAATACACCATACCTTCTCAGAACCAAAATCCTCCATCGATACCTACTCCTCAAAAACACCATCACCATCTGAATCAATACCCAGAAACGAACACATACTACACTCCCCAGAATGCATCCCAACCTACTCTTAAACCACAAAAGTCAACCAATGACCACCATTACGCCCAGATTCTCGGAGTCCACCAAAGCAATCCTATATACGTGGAAACTTTACCACACACCCCACAACAGACCCTATACATACCTGAATCTGCCGAGAAGGACCTGCTCATCAAGAATATGGCGGAAGAACTCAAGAAGCTTACTGGCAGAATTCAATTTGTCGAAGGTGGCAAAGGCATTGAGGGTTTGAATTATGAGGATTTGTGTATTAAGCCAAATGTAGAACTGCTGGAGGATTACAAACCTCCTAAGTTCGAAATGTTCAATGGAACAGGTGATCCAAAGGTGCATTTGAGAACGTATTGTGACAAGCCTGTAGGGGTTGGCAACGATGAACGAATCCATATGAAGCTGTTCATGAGGAGCCTCACTGGAGACGCCTTGTCTTGGTACATCAGTCAGAACCCAAAGAAGTGAGTTAATTGGGTGAGCATAGCGTCAGACTTCATGGACCGATTCAGGTTCAACACAGAAAATGCACCAGACATTTTCTACATTAAAAATCTCAAGAAGAAACCAACAGAAACTTTCCGCGATTATGCTACTCGATAAAGGTTTGAAGTTGCGAAGGTAAGACCGGCACTTGAAGAAGAATAGATGAATAAGTTCTTCGTCAGAGCTCAAGATCCACAATACTATGAAAAGTTGATGGTTATTGAAAATCATAAGTTTTCTGACATCATCAAACTAGGAGAAAAAATAGAAGAAGGAATTAAGAGCGGAATGGTAACGAATTTTGAAGTACTCCAAGCCACAAATAAAGCTTTGCAGTTGGGTGGTATCTCTAAGAAGAATGAAGTCGGTGCAGTAATGTTAGCCCAAGGTCCGAAGTCTCCTTTCACATACCCAATACATCCGCCCATATACCAGCCTTCACCCCCCCCCCCCCAAATATCAACAACCTGCTGCCACCTACCACACTTATAACACCCAACCCGTATATTATCACTCACCACCACCAGCCCGCCAAAATTACCAAAAACCCAGACCAAATATCGACCGCAGACCACCCAGACAATATACTCCCATTGCTGAACCCATAGACCAATTATATGAGAGACTGAAGGCTGCTGGCTATGTCACTCCCATTCCCGCTGTTGCCATGGAAAATTTTTCTCTGTGGATTAACCCAAACAAGACATGTGCATATCACTCGGGCATGAAGGTTCATACCATTTCTGAGTGATGCACTCTGAAAGACAAGATCTAGACATTAATCAACACTATAGTCATACAGGCAAAGGAGGCTGCGCCCGATGTTCGTAAAAATCCTCTCCCCGATCATAGAGGGGAGGGAGTGAATGTGATAGAAACTGATGAAGAATGGGATCCGGAAGGGTCAATTGGACTCATTCGGGAAGGGGATGATCCTAAAACCTCTCCAGTCACTCTCACTCCCATTGTGGTACAAACCCAGGCAACGCTTGAATTCGAGGTAGACATACCACCAGTGTTTGAAGTCGAGGTAACCACTCCCTTCATTGTGATGGTAGCACCCACTCCATCTTACAAGTCCAAGGCTATTCCATGGGATTATGTTTCGGAAGCAAGAAGGAAAGGAAAGGCAAAAAAGGAAGAAACAGGTGCAGCACAAGGCATGACCAGAACCGGTAGGGTTTATACACCCGAGCATTTGAGCATCTAAGACATTTTTCAGTATTTTGTTTTGAACATATTCTGTTTCGAAATTATTGCTCGAGTCATCGAGTCATACTTGTTTTGATGTTTTCAAGATTTATTTAATGCATTGCTATTTTAGTATTTATTATTATACTTCATATTTTCTCTACATCGTTATTATTACTTATCTTGATGAACCTACGACTGTGACATGTAATGAGATAACGCAACATAAGGATAGTGATTCAGAGGACCTGGAAGAAGATATAATACCCGAGGATATTGTCAGGGAAGTGGAAAATTTTGAAAACAAGCCTAAGTCTAAGTTGGATGAGACCAAGACAGTTAACTGTCATAAGGAGAGCGATTCAAGGAAACACGTGTAAGTATTCACCTATCAACATCAGAGAAGGAAGAGTACATCCAACTCCTGAAGGAATATGAAGACATCTTTTCATGGTCTTATGATGATATGACCGGCCTGAGATCATCCATAGTGGCTCAGAAGTTACCCACCAATCCTATGTGTCCGCCTGTAAAGTAGAAGCTCAGAAAGTTCAAGCCAGATACGAGTCTGGAAAATAAAAGAAGAAGTCACCAAGCAGATCAAAGCCAAGGTTCTCAGAGTGGTCGAATATCCGACCTGGTTGGCTAACATTGTTCCAATTCCGAAGAAGGATGGGAAGGTCAGAGTATGTGTCGATTATCAGTATTTAAATAGAGCAAGTCCCAAAGATGATTTCTAGTTGCCTAATATACACATATTGATCGACAATTGTGCCAAGCATAAGCTCCAGTCTTTTGTGCATAGCTTCACGGGGTATAATCAAATCTGGATGGATGAAGAGATACGGAAAACACGGCCTTTATCACACCATGGGGGATGTATTGCTATAAAATGATGTCGTTTGGCCTAAAGAATGCTGGAGCCACTTGCATGAGACCCATGATAACCATTTTTCACGACAGGATACAGAAGGAAATAGAGCTGTCATGTAAGTTGCTCCAGCATTCTTTAGGCCAAATCCAGAAGAATCACAAATCCAGAAGAAGCACAAATCATATAGCAGACTTGAGGAAATTCTTTAATCGGCTTCGAAGGTACAATCAGAAACTGAATCTGCAAAGTGTGCCTTCGGAGTCCCTACCGGAAAATTGCTAGGTTTCATTGACAGTCGCCGACGGATTGAATTAGACCCGTCAAAGGTCAAAGCTATCCAAGACTTGCCACCTCCAAATATTAAGAAAGATGTGATGAGTTTTTTAGGGCGTCTCAACTATATCAGCCCTTTCATAGCACAATCAACTGTGATCTATGAACCAATTTTCAGAAGTTGAAGAAAAATGCTGCAACAAACTGGACTGAAGAATGCCAGAAAGCCTTTGACAAAATTAAGGAATATTTGTCCAAACCACTTGTCTTGGTACCACCAGAACCTTGAAGACCTCTGCTACTCTACGTATTTGTACTAGATGGGGATTTCAGCTGTGTCTTGGGACAACACGACGAGACGAGAAGTAAGGTGCAGGCCATATACTACCTAAGTAAGAAGTTCACACCCTATGAAGCACGGTATTCTTTACTAGAACGCACCTTCTGCGCTTTAATGTGGATAGCTCAAAAGTTGAGGCATTACTTCTGTGCCTACATCACATATCACATATCAAGGATGGATCCACTAAAATACATCTTCCAGAAACCCATGCCTACGGGGAAGTTAGCAAAATGGCAGATACTACTAAGTGAGTTCGACATCATCTACGTAGCTCAGAAGGCGGTCAAAGGGCAAGCATTGGCGGATCATCTTGCAGAAAATCCTATAGGTGGAGAATAAAAACCACTGAAAACATATTTTCCCGATGAAGAGGTATCATTCGTAGGAGAAGATATCACCGAAACATATGATGGTTGGAGAATGTTCTTCAATGGAGATGCAAACTTCAAAGGAGTGGGTATTGGAGCTGTCTTAGTATCAATAACAGGTCAACACTATCCATTACCGCCAAGCTTAGGTTCCCATGTACCAACAACATGGCAGAATACGAGGCCTGTATCTTAGGACTCGGGTTAGCCATCGACATGAACGTTCAAGAATTGCTGGTAACTGGAGATCCAGACCTTTTAGTACATCATGTTCTAGGAAAATAGGCTACAAAGAATACCAAGATATTTCCATATTTTCACTATGTACAAGAGTTGATGAAAAGATTCACAAAGATAAAATTCAAACATGTTCCGAGGATTCAGAATGAGTTCGCCGATGCATTGGCTACTTTGTCTTCCATGATACAAAACCTAGACAAAAATTTCATCGACCGTATTCCAGTAGGGATTCAAAATCAGTCGGCTTATTGTTCTCATGTTGAAGAAGAAACTGATGGAAATCCATGGTTCCATGACATCAATGAATATTTAGCAAAAGGAGAATACCTGGAGCACGCAAATCATACTCAGAAACGCACACTCCGAAATCTATCCAACCATTTCTTCCAATGCGGAGGAATATTGTACAGAAGGACTCTCGACCTGGGGTTATTACGGTGTGTCGATGCGAAGGAAGCATCCAAATTGCTCGAATAGGTACATGCCGGAACTTACAGACCACACATGAATGGCTTCGTCTTAGCTAAGAAGATATTAAGAGCAGGATATTTTTGGATGACCATGGAAACAGACTGCATCAGGTATGTCTAAAAGTGTCATCAATGCTAAGTACATGTTGATATGATACGAGTGCCACTCAATGAACTCAACGCAATGAGTGCGCTGTGGCCTTTCTCCGCTTGGAGGATAGATGTCATTGGTCCAATCGAACTTGCCACTTCAAATGGGCACAAGTTAATCATAGTGTCTATAGACTATTTCACAAAATGGGTTGAAGCCGCATCCTACAAAGTTGTAACTACAAAGTTCGTCGCAGATTTTGTTAGGGATCATATTGTTTGTCGATTCGGGGTACCGGAATCAATCATCACCGATAATGTCGCCAACCTGAATAGTGATTTGATGAGATCCATGTGTGAAACCTTCAAGATCAAGCATAAGAATTTCACAGCATACAGGCCGCAAATGAATGGAGTTGTGGAAGAAGATATTGAGAAAGATGGCAGATAATCACAAACAATGGCACGAGAAGTTACCGTTCGCCCTACTTGGATATCGTACCACGGTTCGCACATCAACCGGGGCAACTCCTTATTTTCTGGTCTATGGTACTGAAGTCGTCATTCCCACCGAAGTAGAAATTCCTTCTTTGAGAATCATACAAGAGGACGAACTCAGTGATGCAGAATGGATACAAAGTTATTATGAACAACTGGCTCTCAATGACGGAAAAAGACTGAATTCTATATGTCACGGTCAACTTTACCAGCACAGAATGTCTAGAGCTTTCAACAAAAGGGTCAGGCCTAGACAATTCATACCAGGGTAGTTAGTGCTAAAGCAAATCTTCCCACATTAGGATGAAGCCAAAGGGAAGTTTTCACCCAACTGACAAGGTCCTTACATAGTTCATCGAGTACCAATAGGAGGAGCACTCATACTTGTAGAAATGGACGGAGAGATTTGGCCAAAACCTATCAACTCAGACGCAGTCAAGAGATACTATGTTTAGGATTGTTTACATTTCTTCACTTGATGTAACTGAACTATGCTTGACCTGATTCCCATTAAAGAAGGGATACGTAGGCAGCCCTGTGGGTTCGGACACATCTTAATAAAATCTTCATTTTTCCATGGTCAAAAACTCGGGTAGAATTTTGAGGAGGACCCTCGAATTCTGAAGCAAGTCCAGCCAATTTCATAATAAGCAGAACAGTCAGAGAATTGCTATCAAATTGGGGCAGAATTTTGAAGAGGACCCTCAAAATTCTAAAGAAAGGAGGTCGCGATGTCTCTAAAATATGTCAAAGTCATTAGGTCACCTAACTTACTTGATATCGCATATTACTATGTTTTAAAATATATTTATCAAAGGCATGCATATTTTTCGAAAAACTTTATTTCTATGGCAACCAGATGTTACCTAGGGTAACTCAAACAGGATCTCAAGACAGGAGCAGAGGCAAGGCAAAAGAGAAAAGCACGAACCAACCTTCGCCACAGAACATAAAATTTTTCATTGAATGCAGGTACAATAAGACAACGATACTTGCAGATACATCAAGACACTCCCTTCAAGAAAACAAATTATCTAGTACAAATATCTTCAGCTAAGGAATACTTTTCACTTGCCTCATATTCTTTGCATGAGGCTAAGCATTGCTCCCTAATTGCATAAGGCTAAGCACTGCCTTTCTTTGTGTGAGGCTAAGCATTGCCTCCTTAATTGTATAAGGCTAAGAACTGTCTTTCTTTGAATGAGACTAAGCATTGTCTCCTCTTTGCATAAGGCTAAGCATTGCCTCCCTAATTGCATAAGGCTAAGCACTGCCTTTCTTTGCCTGAGACTAAGCATTGTCTCCTATTTGCATGAGGCTAAGCCCTGCCTCCCTAATTGCATAAAGGCTAAGCATTGCCTTTCCTATTTTCATGAGTCTAAACCTTGCCTCCCTAATGGCATAAGGCTAAGAACCGCCTTTCCCAGAATGAGACTAAGCATTGTCTCCTATTCCTGCATGACGTTAAGCATTGCCTCCTAAATTGTGTAAGGATAAGCACTGACTTTCCTTGCATCGAGACTAAGCAGCGTCTCATCTACTTACATAAGGCTAAACGTTACCTCCCAAATTGCATAAGTCTAAGCGCAACCTTTCCTTGCATTGAGACTAAGCATTGTCTCTTCTTCTTGCATAAGACTAAGCATTGTCTCCTCTTTGCATGAGGCTAAGCATTGCCTCCCTAATCGCATAAGGCTAAGTACTGCCTTTCCCTGCATGAGACTAAGCATTGTCTCCTATTCCTGCATGAGGCCAAGCATTGCCTCCCTAATTGCATAAGGCTAAGCACTGCTTTTTCCCGCATAAGACAAAATGCTATCTCTATTACGCTATTTAAGACTTAGCACTATCCTTTATTCACCTGGGGCTAAGCACTGCCATCATCTTATACAAGACTAAGCCTTGTCTTGTTTCATTTAGCATATGACCAAGCATCATATTTTTGCATTTCATGGGCTGAAACACTGCCATTCTGTCCAAAGGCGTCATAGTCCGAAGGCATCAACCTCATAGCCGGAAGACACCATTCCATGGCTTGAGGATCTCTCAATATTGCACATCATTACTCAAAGTCGACATGGTTTAGAGGCACCATTCTCATAGCCCGAGAACATCATTTCATGGCCTGCGAATCCCTTGTAGCATGATTCATGGCCCATGATGTCATGGTCTAAGGACATCATCCTCACCCTCAAAAAACAATCTTCATAGTCCGAAGGGCATTCGCATCATGTTTAAATTCTCGCAATAATCCATATATATCTGCATGCATCGTGATTTTATGTTTTGCAGGTGATCTAGAAGTAACTGTTTTTCAAACAGGAGCAATCTTCGCTCCGGGTTCCATTTATAACATTCACATCTGTAACCGACGACCAGTAATTGCCCACCTTTTACTTGATAACCGTTCAGATATTCATTTTACGATACATCCATAACATTTCAGACTCATTCACGATTTTGTATAAACTCATCTCATACTGTCCTACCGCAAAAGAACTCTTTTCAAATCATACGACCATTCCTATAAAAACTCCATCACACTCGGTCATTGTTGGATCTAGAACTACACACGGCCTGATTCTCGTAACACTGGGGATATGCAGGCAACTCGGGAACCAGGGTTCGGCCGCCATTTTTGCAAATCACATCTTCCCTCACTCAACTCTGCGAAAATTGGTCATCATTTCTTTACCCGACAACTCTTTCATCATTCCCGGGTAAATAGGGGCAACTGTTGATACCTAATTTTGCCCTCATATTTGCCAAAATACATATATACTTTCAAAATAGCATTTTTGCATCATTATTTAGTTTACAAACCTATACAAGCATTTTCCATACCTTTTCATAATTTTTAGAGCTTTAAATTAATTTTTTTGCATATAAATTATATAAATATTTAGTAATTATCCCTTTAAATTATTTTGTGATGACTTAGTCACCTAAAATTATTATTTTGCACCTATAATATATGTTTCAAATATTATATTTCATTTCATATAATTGCATTAGCATTTTAAAGCTATTTATCTAATTTTGCAATAATGACCTATATTCATACATAAAGGCTCTTCGTTTTATATTATTTGTGTCAAAATAGAATATTTGTATTTTTATAATACAACCATATTATTTTAAGTATTTGAGTGTATAAATAGTATTTTGTTTTTATTTATTAATCATTTTTTATAAAGTATTAAGATAATTTTGGGGTATTTAAATAATAGCCCGAATTCTACTCCCTCCGTTTCACATTAGATGAGGTAGTTTGAGTCGGCATGGAGTTTAAGAAAAAAGAAGAAGCCTTTTGAAACTTGTGGTCTTAAAAGCTTAAGGGGTAAAAGGTTTGTGGGGCCATGACATTTGTGTGGCAATAAAAGCTTCTTATTAACGGTAAATGGGTAAAATGATGAGTTTAAAGTTGAATTATTTCCAAATTTAGAAATGTGTCATTTGTTTTGGAACAGACTAAAAAGGAAAGTACCTCATCTAATATGAAACGGAGGGAGTACCTATTTTCGTACCTAAATTAACCCAGCACCGTAACCCAGTTCACCCCAGCCCAAAACCAAACGGTACCCGTTCCAAAAACTCTGCCCCATTCCCCTGCTATCCTGGCCGCTCAAATTATCAACGCCGCATAATTAACCTACCAGTTTCATATTACCCCTCACCCTCTCTTACCCATCCGTGTCACATCCTCTCTTTTCTCCACCCGTCTCTGTTAAACCCTTGCCACCATATCCTAAACTTCTCTAATTCCAACCCTTACATGGAAATCATCCATGATTCCTTTCTTCCAACTTGATAGACTAACTATCAGACCCACATGGCTTCGATTCAGTGAGATTTTTTGCCATATTTGTTTCTCGTCTAAATTAGGGTTTCCTGGATTTGCCCTAAAATTGATTCTGATTGATTTTGCATGCTATATTTTCCTTATTGTGTGTTTGATTTACTGTATTTCCTTATATCATGTGTTAATCCTTAACTACTATATAAACCCCTCTCCTAAATCCCCTTGAACAGACTTTTGAATCGCCTAATCACTACTATTGTTCTCACTACTCTCCTCTCTCACTTACTCACTCACTGTTACACTCGAGTACTCTCTAAAATCATTGAATTCTAGGCCGGCTGAAAGCTAAGCCCATTGAACGACCTCTTCTGGTGCAAGCACTGCTCCGAGACCATTCTCGAGGCTCTTGTGAACTCTGAAGCATCGGAGACCTGGGGTTTTTTCTATTATGTTCTTTACTCTTTTGATTCTGCTACTAGTTAGTGTTTTAAACCTTTGCAATGTTCAATTTCTTTCTTCCTTCTACATACCTATATTTGTTTGAATTAAATAAGCATGATTTAATTTTGAGTCCATAACATTGAACTTCTATGATAATGCTCAATACTCTTTGTCATTCTGTGTTAGTTGAACGCATGAGATAGTTTACTTCTTTGTCCTTAGTTTGTATTAGGCTAATCTCTAATCCTCACCACGGATTGCACTTCTATGTTGATCCTTTGTTTTTCTGCAATGAGTTCTGTACCTCTAGCATCTGAATATGTCAGTTTAGAGCTTCAATGCAAGTCTATTTTGATATGAATCTGACTACTGTGGATATATGTTGTTAGTTATAGAATTTCTTCATAGAAACCACCCCCACCTTGAATGAATCCTTTAAGTGATGAGTCTTGTGTTTGATTGACTGTTCTTTGTGTAATATATGGAATACTGCCTTAAAGTTTGCTCTAAATATGTTTCCTTGCTATACTGATTCTAAGATAATTACTCTATTCTCTTTACCAACTATGACCTTACTTCTATGCTAATGTGTTTCCCCAATATGCCTTGGTTCATTTGCTACCCTGTTTCAGTGATTATCATAATGTGTGTCCCTCCATCATGTCTACATGCTGATTAACCTGGCACTAGGATGTACTTCATTTAATTTGGATCTTTAGGTCTCAACTAGTTTAAATTATGTATGCCTGTAAGCCTATTTCTTCTCCTAATTCCTTTAATATAAGGTTGTCTATGTGGTACTTTGCTATGTATACTTTGTTGAATATATTGGCCTGCTTGACTAGTTGCTCTGTATGCTCAATTTGGTGTATTACTTGATTCCTGTTCCTCTATCACTATCCACTCTCCTTGCTTGCTACTCTGCTATTCTAAATTCTCATTCTTAGCCGGCTGAAAGCCAAGGCTATCTAGGTTCTAATGCCGGCCTCCCTAATGCGAGGACTACTCGGGGTCCAATTAAGGCCTTTGTGGACTCTGAGACACTGGGCTTGGTCCTATTCACTCCCTCAACCTCCAAAACTGTTGCTACTATCCTATTTCCCTGTCATGTACTGTGTATCTATATTGGTTGTTCTAAGTGGTGCAACACTTGGTATTGTGGTTAAGCAAATTATTTTGGACTCTTCTATGAACCTTTGGTTCGTGTAGTAAACATGGCTTTTTGTTGAAGTCTTGGGTATGCTATGTAAGAGATATTGAAGGCCCAGCAATGCTGGGTATTTCGTTATTTTATTTGGGCCTACTATAGGCCTATTCACTATTATGTAATATTGCTACTTTACTCATTATTGGGCCTGTAATAATCCTTGTATGAACAATTGAGGTATTAGTATAAAGGGAATGGGTAGAATTTAATACCTGCATGCAACATGTAGATAACATGCTATAAGACTGAGTAATATGTTTGTTATATGTGTTGTTCGATCATATGTGCACTGTAGAGATCATGACATTAGAAGAAGCACACACACACACACTACTTATCGATCGGGTCCAACCCTACACCACTACAGAGTGGCAAGAGCGGTCGATGCAGCTTTTACCTGAGAAGGTCGGGATCGAATCCACGGGAAGCTAGTAATAGTTTGGAATTCGGTTCCTATCTACACTAGCAATGTGCAAAGTAATTGTTTACACTTCTAAACATGCTTTGATTGTTCACTATTCTAACATAACACTAATGATGCAGGAAATTAGACTAAGTGTGATGTCTTTTTGTAGGATTTTCTTAATTGATGAAAAGGCACCAGGGAAGCGACTTCCCCTAGGTGAATATTTAATGGGTTCTAATACCTAAGGCAAAATTATTATGTTTGGGTTCGTGATATAGCCAATGCACGAAACTACTCACTCTATACCTCTCGGTAGTTTGAGTGACTTTGCCCTAATTGACCTGTTCAAGACAATTAGGTGTCAAATTTGTGCAAGCAATGTAGGCTCAAGTCGGGTATTACTATCTCTAGGTTTAAACCCTTAATTGGGGCTATCAATCTCTTGAATACGCCCCAATTCCTTGTTGGCCTAATTTTCCAAGACTCAAGCTCTCTTTATCAAGAAGGGCCCAAGTCAAAAAGGCACAAATTAGTGTTTGCAATTACTAATTCAAAATGGAAAACACAAATCAAGCCAAATACCAATCACCCGTAAACAACCAAGCCCTAAAATAAGAGATCATCAAATACCCATAATAGGGTTGAGCCACAACCCTAGCTGATGGGTCTAGCTACTCATAATTGAAGAAGAAATCATAGATTTAGATGTAGATTGATCCATAAAATGTAATTACAAGATAGAGTATTGAGATTAATTGCTAAACTAGCTATGAAATTACTCAAAAAGGTAAAAATACAGCGTTCACATGCTCAGCTACAGTCAGATGACCTAAGAATATGAAAACGTAGTATTTATACACAGCCAAATTTTTTGGAGAAAAATACCCCCGACGGAGGTACCTCTGACAGTGGAAAATGGACCGCTGCAGTGGTGAGGTTACCGCGGCCACGGTAAATCGACCGCGGACCGCAGTCTTCAGCGTTGGCTCAGACTCGAGGCTCTCTGAATCTCTGCTCCGCGGACCGCGATAAAAGGACCGTTGTCGCGGTAAGGGTACCGCGGTCGCATAAAATCACCGCAGACCGGGGTAACTTGCAATGCCTAAAATTGTATCTCTCTGAACCTTGCCACCGCGGACCGCGATAAAAGGACCGCGGTCGCGGTGGGTCTTCTACGGCCGCAGTGGATTTTTCGCTGTAGGGGTGCTTTGACTTGGCTTTCACTTGTGTAGGTTTCGCTCCTTTTGAACTGGTTTTGACTTCGTTGTCACTTTTTGACCAAACACTGCAAACAAACACAATATATAAGTTTTCGGGATTACTTGCATACACTTTTAATCCAAAGCTCAAGCAAAAAGGAGAATAAAATAAACTAGAATCCCTAGTTATCAACTCCCCCAAACTTAAGCTTTTTGATGATAGGCTATAATTACGTATTTTTTGGTCGATTATTACACTCTAATTTACTGCACTTTAATTGAGTTTGAGCTTTAATCGCTAGTGTTTTGCACTAATTGTATGTTTTATGCCTTGTAGGAGTGATTCCAAGCTATAGATGTTATGGAATGAATTCAAGTGATTTGGAGCTTTAAAGTTTGAGTAAAAGTTCAAGGAATTAAGCCGGGATCGTGTTTGGGGGTCAACGGATGATAGTTAGAGCGAACAAAGACTCCAGTAGGCACATTGCACACTGTCCAGCAAAATAGACATAACTTTTCGCTCAGAAATCCATTTTTGCTACACAATTTATGGTTGGAAAGCTAACTCAAAGAGCTACAACTTTCATAATTTACATTTTTCCAAATTCGGAACGGAACAGGGTGAAAAGTGCGCGGCCAGATGCGCGGCCGCGCTAGTTTTAGCACGCCCAGAAATAGAAAGTCAGCCAACTAGCGCGGCCAGATGCGCGTCCAGGCGTGCGGCCGCGCTAGTTAAGCCCGGGAAAAGTGTCCTTTTTCACATTGGAGAAGGTATAATTGTTTGGGCCCAACCCTACTTGGTATATATACATAGGAGAACGTTTTTGAGAGCAATTTTTGACGAAGGAAGAGCACAGAGCCGTCGTGGAGGCCGGGTTTCATCTTTTCTTCCACCAACTTAGTCTTCTTATGTTTCTTTGTATGATTTGTTGTTTTGCTACCATGTCTATGTGGAGCTAAACTTCACGTTCTTGGGTTGTGGTTCTTTCATGACTATTGTTATTCGGATATTGATTTTGATTTCTTAGTTTATCATATTGGTTTATTTATTCAATCCTGCAATTAATTATTTGATTGCTTGATCACCAATTGAATACTATCAACGAATCTAGAATTGAACTCGAAAGTGGGAATTCTAGATTGCATATAGGATTGAGTAGAGCAAGTACTTGAACCTGGGCCTCGGGGAACGGATTCACGGTTAGGATAGACATATACCTAATTGCCTTGCTTGGTTGAAATACAGGAATTATAAATGCGTTCTTGTTGATTCTAACTCCATAGACATATAGGCGTTAGGTTAGCTTGAATAGGCGAGTAAGAACTCGACAGATTCTTATGAGCAATATTAACCCTGTCAACCAATAAACTAGATAAATTAGTTAGTCAATTCAATTGAGGAATACAATAGGAATGTTAGATAGCCCATAACCCTAGATCGTTTTTCATTACATTGATATCATAAAAATCTGCTCTTCCTCTGTTTAAAGTTCATTATTTATATTCTTTATTTAATTAGTTAAGAATCTATTACTTCTAGGTTTAATTCTTGTTTAGATAATCAGGATAGTCTAATTTAGTTAATGGTTAATCACAAGTCCTCGTGGGATCAACATCCGACTTTTAGTCACTTTATTACTTGACGACCGCGTATACTTGCGTGTGCGTTTGGGAGCAGCACTTTTGCTTCTCCTCAAGCAAACAATGTATGTCCCACCTCCTTAAGATCAAAGAAAAGAAAATTTAGCTGTCCTAATGTGACCTCATGTAGCATCAAAATGGACTAACAATTGCCCTCAACTCAAATGAGTCATTAACAACATTCAACCTTTTTAAACACCATGGTTTTAGTGCGGCACAAAAGCATCAAGGGTTGACTCAACTCCTCAAGGAAACTCTTTCTACTACTTAGGTCATTGTGGAACCCAAACTCATACTCCCCAACTCTCCATAAGCAAAACCTCACTTTTAGATTGTTGCACTCAGAACGAGGATTATGGAAGATACGCTCATCTCTCTCAAAGAAAGGTCACTAGTCCGGCTCTAAGTACCATAAGCTTGCCCCTTATGTGAGTCATCACTAATGTAAGCTCACCCAACTCAAGATCATATAGGGCTTTTGTGGTAATGTAATGAAGCCTTTTGGTTCAGAGTAGGATAGATTGGTCTTAGAAGGTTTCATCTTCCTTAAGCACTTCATTTGCTTCATTTTGGCACACATTTTCTTGACTCTTTGAGTCATTTACTTCTTTAGGGGTTAGAGAGACACACTGTCACTCTTTCTTGATCATTTCATTCTTTTTCTTCTTTCCAACCTTTACATGCCTTTCATCCTTTTGTTTTTATTGAATCCCTTCATTTCCTCTAGAATGTTCACCTTCTTTTGACTTTTTGTTTTTTCTTTCTTTTTCTCTTTTTTTTTTTTGCTTTTTCTTTTCTTCATTTTGTACCTTTTATCACTTTTTCATTCCTCGTCTCTCCCCCTAAACTTATGCTTTTGCCTTGTGCTAAGGAAAGATAGAGTGCCAAGAGAGGGTCATTTCAGAATGGATAAAGGCTTTTATTATGGTTATTGAAAGAAAAAGGGCTATGGCTCAATGAGGTTGACTAGGGATATCAGCATTGGTAGGCTATGGATGTTTTCATGTCACAATTAGGATCAAGGAGAACCTATAATCACTTCTCAAGTCGAGCTTCACTTAGGATTTCGCTTCAACAAACATTCAGGGCAAGTTCTAGACTTATTGGCACGGGACTTGGACTTGCAAATCAAAATCTCACCGCACAAGCTACAAGGTTGCTAAAGAGACAGAGTCGGGGCCCACAACAACCTTAGCTAAGATTTGAGCAACGCAAATGGTCCTAATAAACCACTTGATGATTGTTAGCCAACACAAGATCTTAAGGTCACATCTATCACCATCCTACACACCAATTCGTTTCTAACCATAAGGTCAAAGGCAAATGTGTTAGGCCCAAGTGAAGCTTTGCTTGAGGCACTAGTACTCACTATCTACTATTTACACAAAAACGAAAAGAAAATAGACTCAAACCCTTAATAAGGTTGTCATGCCATCCATCATCGGGAAGAGCCACCTGGTTCAGACAAATTCCACCTTTGGAAAGAATCATGACATTAAGAAAACCAAAGGCTTATTGAATAAAAACTCATAAAATAAGAAGCTACTAAAATGAAATAAGAAGCTATGCTATTAAGGAAAATTACGAAAGAAGTTATGAAAGAAAATACGTAAAGTAAACTAAATATGTACAATAGGGAGTTTAGACGGATATAAAAGAGAGGGAATGAATATATACAAGAGATAGTAACTTTATATACAAACCAAGATTGCAAAATACGAAAAGTGAAATAACTGGTAAAATTATAAACATACCAAAAGTGAGAAATAAAGCATAAAAAAGGAAAATAGTGTCATAATTACATTCCAACTACCAATGTCATCAATGTAGGGCTACCCTCTCAAATGAAAGCTAGCATTGTCCTCAATGCCAACTAACCAAAAATAAGCTCAAAAAGAAGGATAGAGAGTAAAGAAAACTCCCTATGGGTCATGCGTCTGCGTGGGGTCATGTGCCTGTGTCCCTGGGTCCTGTGACTGCTCGGGTACCTGTGATTGCATCCCTATATCCGGTGACTGCTCTGGGACCTGTGGCTGGCTAGAAGCACCTGTATCCTGTGGGTCCTCCAGCTCAATCTCTGCATCATCTACCTGTGGAATCACTCTCCTCTTTTTGGGCGCTCTTTCCAACTCCTGCTCCTCAACCTGCTCAGTCTGAGCTGCTGGAGGCTGGTCATGCAGTAGTAGCTCCAATGGAAAGTGATCAACTGCCTTCATCTTCTCCACTTCTCCCCTCAACTGCTTCACCGACTCCTTCGAGGCCCGAGTCTTTTTTAGCTTCTTTGTCTGTTCACTCAGCTTCTGAAGTGATTTTCCTTGCACTGCTAGAGCCTCCATTATAATCTTCTGGTTGTCCAGGAGCTTCTTCTGGTTGTCCAGAAGCTCCTTGAGAGACTCCTCTACCGAAGCTAGCACCTATGGCTGTGGCGGTACTAACTGGGCTGCCACTGAACTAGATAGCACAAACAGCTTAGAAGTTGTTGCCTGCATCCAGTTGTTGATACTGGAGAGTATTTGGCTCAATCTATGGGAAGTCAATGGGTAGGATGAGGAGGATGGAATATCTAGATGAGTGGAAGTAGATGGTCCGGGTGTGGGAACTAGTATGGCAGGGGCAGGCTGGGAAGCAGTGACTACTACTACTGGCTCTTCAGACTGGCCAGTAGAAGTAGTGGCTTTGCCCTTGGATTCTTTGGCTTTGGGGTTGTCCTCAGCCTTAAGGTTGTACCATGAAAAGGGCATCTTGGGTTTCACCTTCACATCAAAATTTCTTTTCTCCACCTCCTGATCCTCCAAATACATTGTAAGGAAGTTCACAAAGGGATATGATCTATCACCCTCATTTACCCCCAGGTGATCACCCTAGACATAACATTCCCGACATTGATCGGGAACCCCGCTGTAATAGCCTCCACTAATATTGCTCGGGAGACCGGCATGGTGTTTTCATGGGTAGTGGGTTCCAGCTTGCTGCATACAAAAGTTTCCCACCCCTTTGCCTCAAAGTTTAGGGTTTTCCTCAATATAGGAACCCCTGCAGTCAACCATGCCGGGGTGGTGCCCAGGATAGCCAGGTATGATGCTAGCCACGGGCGGGATGCCTCATCCAGTGCCACCTTCTCCAAGTACAATGCTTCATCTTCCTCATTAAAGCCCAGGTAGTCATTGATTGTTTTCCCATCAAACTTCACTTTCAGGTTCCGCACCTTAATCACTTTTGTATCCTTCTTAATGTGGGAGACATTGGCGTAGAACTCCTTTACTTAGTGCTCATTTGCATCCACCACCTGGCTGGTGAAATAGTCCCATCCCAATCGCTCCCTGAATTGCCTCTTCACGTTGGGGTTGTGAGGCAGAAGATCCCTCTGTATGAATTGGCGCTCAAGAATAAGTGACCTTAGAGGCCACCACTCCCGGAACTTGTGGTATGCCAGCTCACTGAAAAACCTCCTTCGCCACACTTGAGGGTTTCTAGTTCTTTCCACACCTCCGGTTTGAGGCACACCCCCTCCCTCTTTATCCGGTACCTCATCATTGCCGGGATCCTCTCCAGGTGACGAAGCTGTAGGTGAGGTAGAGGCTATACTATCACTGCTCTCTACTGAGCCCTCAGACGACTCAGAAGACACATGAACTGAAGCACGAGGAGTAGGAGAGTTTGGAGGTATAGGTTCATCTCTCAAGCGGAATCTTCTCGGGAAGTCAGCAGCATGAGTAGGCACGGAATCAGACTCTGATGCCTCCCGGGAGGGCACATACTCACTTCCTGTGGATTGGGAAGCAGCTCTATCTGCAGCTTTGATATTCTTCCTCAGTTCCCCAATGGACTTCCGAACTGCTGGGGTCAGTTTGATCTGTCCTCGTCCCCTACCTCGGGAGGACTCCCCTCTTCCATTTTGTTTGTCACCACCTCCTCTGGATTTAACTATTGTCTGCAAGTAACATCAGTTTGAACATTGTTAGTATCAATACCAGAAGAGTCAGTGCAGAAAATCATTTGAAACAGATGACCACGGACCGCAAAAATGCACCGCGGCCGTGGTGATGTGGGATTTAGACTACCCACTTCTCTGATTCAGGAGCATCGCGGATCGCGGAAAAAGGAGCGCGACTGCGGTAAGGCACCGCGGACCGCGAAAAATCAATTGCGGCCGCGGATACTTAAAATGACCTCTCTGAAGTTCATCGTCGCGGACCGCGGTCGCGGTAGTCAAACTAAAGTACTACCGACCTACGGTTTCTAATTTTCATGCATTTCAGCATTCACATCAAAATTATCAATCCCCCTAGGTAGTCAATTACCATTTCTAACTAATTTAAACCTAATCGATTAACAATACAGACTCCTAAGTCTAAACTAAAAGAAAAAGGAAGAAAAAGAAGTAAAAAATAGCAATTTAAAAGAAAATAAGAACAAATTAAAGACTAAGGTTTGATTGGAATTACCAGATGTGAAGTAAGAGACAAGTGAAGATCAGTTCTTGAGATTGTGCAAATTAGGGCGTGATGAACAGTGTTCTATAGTGTTGGAGAGAGCAAGGGGCGAAAAGTGTAAAAGAAGTTCTGAGGGTGTACTTATAGAAAAACCCTGGGACCCACACAACTTACCTACCGCGGTCGCGAAAAATCAAGCACGGACCGCGGTTGTGAAGCTCAGAAGGGCTATTGTTTGGAGACTACCGCGGACCGCGAAAAATGCACCGCGGCAGCGGTAAGCCACCGCTGACCGCACGCCTGCGGTAAACCACCACTGACCGCGAAAAATGCACCGCGGCCGCGGTTGAAACTTCAGAGAACCTCCATTTTGGACCTTTTAGCACCGCTGACCGCGGTCAATTACCGCCTTTGCGGTAAGCCCATCGCGACCGCGAAAAATGCACCGCGGCAGCGGTCCAAACTTCAGAGAGTGCTAAATTCTTCCAACTTAGTCCTACACTGCATCAAAACATCCCTGCACACATCTCCCAACCAGTTAGTCAAAAAATAAATCCTACACTAAGAAGAAAATCAAAAAAGAAAGAAGAAAAACACATGGGTTGCCTCCCAAGAAGCGCTTGATTAAACGTCGCGGCATGACGCAGGTTACCATCAATCACTTGAGATGGATCATTGCCACCACGTGGCTGTCATCAAACTTGCCAAGATAGTGCTTGAATCTATGCCCATTAACTCTGAAGATCTTACCATTTTTGTTTTTCAAGTCAAGAGCACCAAACGGAGTCACAAGCACCACCTCAAAAGGTCCACTCCATTTTGACTTAAGCTTTCCCAGAAACAGACGTAATCGGGAATTGAACAAGGGAACCAAATCACCCACTTTGAACTCCTTGCCACGAGCATACTTTTCATGAAGGTACTTCATCTTGTCCTTATACAAGGACGCACTGGAGTAAGCATGAAACCGGAACTCATCAAGCTCATTAAGTTGCTCTACACGGAGATTTGCTGCAACATCCCATCCAAGTTTTAGCTTCCTCAAAGACCACATTCCTTGTTCTCTAACTCAACCTGGAGATGGCATGCTTTCCCAAACACCAACCGATACGGAGTCATACCAATCAGAGTCTTGCAAGCAGTCCTGTAAGCCCACAACGCATCATCCAGTTTCTTTGACCAATTAGTCCTATTTGCATTCACCGTCTTTGACAGTATGCTTTTGATCTCCCTGTTGGAGACTTCAAATTTCCCACTAGCTTGAGGATGGTAAGGGGTAGAAACCTTGTGATTGAAACCATACTTTGCAAGCAAAGTATCAAATGCCTTATTGCAAAAATGAGAACCCCCATCACTGATGATAGCTCTAGGAGTGCCGAATCGAGTAAAGATACTCTTCTTGAGAAAAGCCACCACACGCCGGGCCTCGTTGTTGGGTAAAGCCACAGCCTCGACCCACTTTGAAACATAATTAACGGCCACCAGAATGTATGTGTTGCCAAAAGAACTCACAAAGTGTCCCATGAAATCAATGTCCCAAACATCAAATATGTCAACCTCAAGAATAGTGTTGAGAGGCATCTCATCCTTCTTTGAAATTCCACCTGCTCTCTGACACTCATCACATCTCTTCACCATCTCACCCGCATCCTTGTACATAGTAGGTGATCACGCCCAACTATGCCTTATAAAAAGGACAATGCCGTCGTTGCAAATATAATCCGGTTTACAAGTCCGGAGTCGAATCCCACAGAGAATTAACCTATCAATTACCTTTGTTGGAATCACTAAATTCTTTATAATCAACTTCCCCAAACGTTGTAAACAATAGTTGATTGTATTTCTACTAACTAAGACTGAAAGTAAATAAACAACTGTAAACTAAATATGCTTGGGTTGTAAACAATAATGAGAAGGTTCTAAGGTAGTGATTTCCCCTATTGATGGAATCCCTTCCGGTTATGTTTCATATAGATTCACCAAAATATCTCTATCAATCACGAGCACTCTTTTTACCGTAAATCTCTCCCGAGTAATCCCGATAATTTACTAGACGCACTCTCCCGAGATACGCTAGCTGACTTTGCTTATTACAGCTCACTTTAGATTGCACCCAAGGCTTCGTTATCCCTAATCCCGCCTTTAAACCCGCAGTTATAGATCCCTCTTATACTTTGGGAGTGGTGTTGCTCAACAATTATCTAAATATCCACTCTTTCCCGAGATATGCACACTAAATAGGCACAGCTAATTGAGGATCCTGTCAATTAACTACAACAAACACGTAGTTGAACAAATAGAGATTAACCGGCAAACTATATGAACATAATCAAGAAGTTCATCCTTCAATAGGTTCCATCAAAACCTTAGACTAAAGTATTTAGCTACTCATAACAACGTAAAGATAAACTACGAAAATATTCATCATGGAAAAGTGCAAGAAAAAGAAGAAATAAAGAACTATGATGTTTTTGGGTGATCTCTCACACTTGTGTTTCTTGCAAAAGTAATCTCCAAAACAAAAATGGCCTAATGTGGCCAAATTCCTACTTCTTATAAGGGTTTTACACCAAGTTTTCCCGACTTGACACTTTAGTCCCTCGCTTTTCCGCATTCTGCCGCGGTCCCACCACGGTTACGCCAGGACCGCGGCCGAGGAGGTCCTCTGAATCTTTAATAATGTTCTGCCGCGGTCCTACCGCGGTTACGGTCTGACCGCGGCAGGCCAAGTTCAGCTCTGGTTTTGTCTCTTCGCTTGGTGCACTTCGTGGGCATTGTTTGATTGGCCTCCTTTTCTCCGTAATTGATCCCAAACATGCTCCATCGACTTCTTTCATTGGATATAGCCTGCAAAGCATGAAAAGCACTAATCAGAGCATTTGGTTATCACTTTTTACCACAAAGCTATACAAAAATGTGGTTCTTTAGGGTCCAATTATAGTCTAATTTACCTATTATCAACACCCCACACTTAAATCTTTGCTCGTCCTCGAGCAAGTTGAACCACACTTCTAGGCCTATTCGTTAGATGCATTACCCTTTTTATGTCACACCTGCTATTATGAAAGAACAACCTAAGCAGTGCAACAGCCACACCTCAGATGAAGACTCTAATACTGTGCCACACTCTTGCTTACTTTATGTACTCTAACAGAAGTGAAGACTTGCTTTTTTCTTCTTGAGTTAAATGCCCTCACATCACATTTTTGAGAGAATTTCCACACACATGAAATCAAACAACAAGGAACTTAAACGAATTCACTCACTCTCAGCAAAGAACTATCATATGCCACATAGATACACCATAAGCTTGCCCTTAGTGTAATACTCTACTAATCGAATTGTTCAGTCTAAGATCAATAGGGCTTCATTTGGTTGTAATGTAGGCTACGGGATGGGTAGGATGCATTTATATATAAGAGTGACTACACCTCCCTAAGCACTTTAATACATACATTTTCTCGATTAAACCTCATCCTTATGTTACCCCATTCTTCTTTAAGCACACTTGCATCAAGAGCCACCACTTATCTAGGAGTTTTTATGTTTATTATTTTTTTTTCAATTCAAGTGGCTCTTCCTTTTTCATAACAGTGCACCTTTCTCCTTATTCAACTAGTTCCACTCGAAAGCCAAACCGACCACCTCACACTTTAACTTTTACAAGGTTCATAACAATTCAAGTGCTCGTGAGAGGTGAAAAGGTTCAAATAGATGGTTAATTCAAACAAATGGGTAAGGCTTGTAATGTGGTTGCCAAAGAAAAAGGATTATAGGCTCAAAGGGGTTAACTATGGTAATATGTACAGGTGGATTCATAATTGTATAGGCTACACAAAGAAATGTCTAAATCATCTCTAAGACCAAACAGCTTCTATTTCTCTTTGCACACACACCGGGCAAGTTCTAGGTATCACATGCAAGCATAGGATACATGTATTACCTCACACACACTTGGCATATAACTCAATCCAAATTAGTTTGTCAACACATTCACATGAGTGTTCAAGTAAGACAAGGTGTGCAAAATCAAGGCATAAGATTAAGAGTCTACACATGAGCCTAGGCGTCGCACCCTCAAGTTCGTTTTAAGTATTTGCAGGTATGTACACCACGGGATGCATTCTTGCACTCAACCATCTTAGCCCAAAAGAGTCCTAAGGGTCCTAAAATCTATTAAAGAAAAATCTACCTAACCCGGTTCAAGAAAAACCCTTGGAAAAGAACCGCGGTCAAAAGAAAAATCAAGGGGGAATTACTACACTACCTAAAAAGAACATAAAATAAAAAAAATCTTTTTGGCTTTTTTTGATTAGACTACTTCCCTCAAGAATACTGTTTAGGT
This sequence comes from Nicotiana attenuata, assembly GCF_001879085.1. Taxonomy (NCBI): domain Eukaryota; kingdom Viridiplantae; phylum Streptophyta; class Magnoliopsida; order Solanales; family Solanaceae; genus Nicotiana; species Nicotiana attenuata. The sequence goes on along the minus strand of NW_017673929.1, from coordinate 19,821 downwards.
GGTCCGTCATCAGGAAGAGTCTCCTACCTTTTCTAGTGTCTTTTTTTTTTATCCGACCTTAGCCCTCAAGAAACCCGTCGACAAGTGTCCGTCGTTGGGCCAAGTCGGTGACGTCTAAGCTACATACACAAAACACATATATACACTAACCATACATACACTAACCCAAGTCTCCCACCCCACACACATAGAGTATGGCATGTCCTCATGTCATAAAACAATTAAAGTGCAGAAGGGTAAGAGAACTTCCCTGGTCATCAGTTGGAGTCAGAGACGGTGTTGGGATCCACGTTACAGGCCCTCCCTATAGCACAAAACCAAGCCATCACCCGGCTCTCAGACCTGGCCTGCCGTCTAGACATCGCATCCAAACGAACATGCAGGCTATCTACCGAGGTGCGAAGTTCTGCGCCACCTCTTCCTCCACAGAAGGAAACAAGGGTCGGCTGGAGTATGATCTAGAGAACTCCACCCCAGTTCGGGGTTGCCGTGAGGATCCAGCTGCATCATAAGACCTCCTGGGTGGTGCCATAGGTGCTGGGTCGTCATCATCATCGTCTAGCTCAATGGGCGTAGGTGCATCTCTGCCCACTTTGATCTTTGACGCTCTGAAAGCTGTTCTTGGGGGTAAAGTGCCATCCGTAGGACTGACTGGGACATCAGCCAGCAGACATAACCTCGTCACAAGTGAGGGGAAGTAAAACCCCTTAGTCATCAGAGGCGACCGGAGGATCATTTCATCTCCAATGATTTTAGCAACATCAACGTCCTTCCTGATCATGAAGCACCAAACCAATAGAGCCCGTAAGCTGTTCACAACTGTTGTGTTGCCCGTGGGCAGCAACCTGCTACAAATCATGGTGAAGCAGCACTTAGCTTCCCATGTGAACGACTTGGAATGCAGGGTCATGTTTTCCTGTATCCAAACTGGTCGTCCCCCTGAGCATATGGACTCAATCAGAGTGTCCCAATCAACCCCTGGAGAATTGTCGTAATAATCATTGTCACCAGCGAACAGAGGCAGCTACAGGACCTGGCAAATTTTCTGTACTGAGGCATCTACTACTTTGCCCTGCACCGCCAGAGAACGGCACATATGTTCCGGGCAGATCGCGTAGAACTCCCAGACTATCATTGGGTTTGCTGTTTCAGGTTCATCGAACAAGTACTCCATCCCCCTCCGACAGATTTCCTCGTACATGTCCGGTTTTTCGACACGGAGGGCAGCCCTGTCAATAACAATCTCCGGGACAAAGCTTTTTGTGGCTTTCGCATGAAACCTGTCCTGGGCCTCCTCGGACGTGAATCGGGTGGCATCATAAGTCGGCACGTCAGAAGTGCTTTCTGAGTTCCTACGCTTCTTTCGGGCCATAGTACCTTACCCATGTTATGCCCAGGCTCGTGATGCAAAGTCCTCCGCACTAACCTGCATTTATACAATATGTTAGAAATTATTCTAACTACAGTTTTTTTTACGTGACATTACAAACTACATTTACAACACATTCGTGGGTTGACTCCCACGCACGATGCAAGTGAGCGCATTTAAGGCTCACTCGACCTCTGAGGTTCAGTCAGGTGGATCTCAGACCCTTCCTTTGGTTCGTTCATGCCCACNCCCCCCCCCCCCCCCCCCCCGTCTGATTTCCTCGTACATGTCCGGTTTTTCTACACGGAGGGCAGCCCTGTCAATAGCAATCTCAGGGACAAAGCTTTTTGCAGCTTTCGCATGACACCTGTCCTGGGCCTCCTCGGACGTGAACCGGGTGGCATCATAAGTCGGCACGTCGGAAGTGCTCTCTGAGTTCCTACGCTTCTTTCGGGCCATAGTACCTGCAATCAATTCATCATAACTATCAGGGGCAACGGAACATGTGCCAGTCGGATGGATACTCAGACTTCGCCATCCGCTAGCACCAAACAGTTACCCAAAGTGGACAACATCCACTATTGTCCCCACACCACTTATCAATGATACAATTCGGCCATATAAGACCCCCCCGCAAGCTTCCACCAATTAATGCCAGTTAAGTACTACCACCACCCACCCTACACAAAAATTATCAACTAGGAATACACTCCCACATCTACTCAAATCAACCCCAAACACCATCTACAACACCAAATTTGGAGTCTAAAAGCCAATTGCAACCAAAATCAATAATTCTATACAACAATCACTACATAATACAAAATACATACAACACAAGGAAAAGTAGAACAACTTACTTGAGGATTACTGCGGAGTCTTGGAAAAAAAAAAATTGGGGGGTGTGGATGGGTAGGGGGTGGGGAGTTTTTTTTTGGGGGGGGGGGGTTTGTGGATGGTTAGGGTTTGGATGGAGAAGGGGGTAAGAAGAAGGAAGAAAAACAAATGGGGGTTTTGGGTTATGGGGAGAAGAAGAAAGAAGAGAGAGTCGGTTTTAGGGAGAAGAAGAAGAAGAAGAAGAATGGAGAAATTGATAATTTGGGAAGAAGAATGGAGAAATTGAGAGAGAAGATGAGAGAAGATAGAGAGAATAGAAGGAAAAGGGGCGGTTGGTAATGGTGGGGTGGGATTAGGGTAGGGTAATTAAAGGGGGGGGGGGGAAGAATAGAAAATTAAAAAAAATTCTACAAATCGTACCTGGGCCTGGCACGACCTACCACGGTCACACCGCGGTTACACCGCGACCGCGGTGGACCAACTTTAGAGAGGGTCTCTGACCGCGGTCCCACCGCGGTTACTCCGCGACCGCGGTGAACCAACTTCAGAGAGGGTCTCTGACCGCGGTCACACCGCGGTTACGCCGCGACCGCGGTGGACCTATTCCTGGATGCCAATTTCGAGGTTCTTATCATTGTTTTGCCCCTTAGGCACTATTTTTACCTCTTTTAATGCCTACCTTACCCATGTTATGCTCAGGCTCGTGATGCAAAGTCCTCCGCGCTAACCTGCATATATACAACATGTTAGAAATTATACTATCATAGGTTGCCTCCCATGAAGCGCCTGATTTAAAGTCGCGGCACGACGCAGCACGAGCGCAACATTCGCTCAACCTCTCTCTCTTTTTTTTATATGACATTACAGACTATACGTACAACACATTCGTGGGTTGCGTCCCACGCAGCGCCTGATTTAACGTCACGGCACGACGCACGTGAGCACATTTAAGGCTCGCTCGACTTCTGAGGTTCGGTCAGGTGGATCTCAGACCCTTCCTTTGGTTCGTTCATGCCCACATACAGTTTTAATCTCTGCCCATTGACTCTAAATGTACGAGAGTCTTTCTCAGCGGCGATCTCTACAACACCTGAAGGGAATACTTCAACCACTCGAAACGGTCCAGACCATCTTGACTTAAGCTTACTAGGGAACAGCCGCAATCTTGAGTTATAGAGCAATACCATATCCCCGGGTTTGAAATGTCGCTCAACAATGTTCTGGTCGTGTAATCTCTTCATTCTTTCCTTTTATAATCTTGTGCTCTCAAAAGCAAGATGTCTGAACTCGTCAAGCTCATGCAACTCAATGATTCTAGTTGTGCCTACAGCTTCAATATCTAAGTTCAACTGCTTCAATGCCCACCACGCTTTATGTTCAAGTTCCACTGGCAGGTGACAGGCCTTTCCAAACACCAACTTATACGGTGACATACCAATTGGTGTTTTAAACGCGGTCCTGTAGGCCCAGAGTGCATCAATTAGCTTTCTCGCCCAATCAGTTCTTATGGGGTTCACAGTCTTGGTTAACACACTCTTTATCTCTCTATGGGACACTTCAACCCGCCCACTAGTTTGCGGGTGATACGGAGTAGCCACCTTGTGGCGTACGTCATACTTTGCAAGCAACTTTTCGAAGGCTCTATTACAGAAGTGAGTGCCTCCGTCGCTAATAATCGCTCGTGGTGTCCCCAATCGGGTGAATATGTTCTTTTTCAAAAATCCCACCACCACTATTGCATCATTAGTGGGCAACACAGTAGCTTCTACCCACTTGGACACGTAATCCACAGCAACAAGTATGTATTTATTGCCAAAAGAGCTGACGAAGGGACCCATGAAGTCAATCCCCCAGACATCAAACACTTCCACCTCTTGAATCGGGTTCATGGGCATCTCGTGACGACGGTAAATGTTCCCAGTACGCTGACATTCATTGCAGCCCTTCACCCATAGGTGCGCGTCTCTAAACACTGTTGGCCAAAAGAATCCGGCCTCAAGCACTTTCGCAGCTGTCCTGACCCCTCCAAAATATCCTCCATATGCCGATGCATGACAAGCCTGCAAAACAGAAGATTGTTCTATCTCGGGGACACACCTCCGGATCATATTGTCAACACATATTCTAAACAGATAAGGCTCATCCCAATAATACATGCGGCTATCACGATAAAATTTTTTTCTTTGGACAGATGAAAGGTCATGGGGAACTATACCACTAGCCATGTAGTTAGCAAAGTCTGCATACCATGGCGCTTCCTCAAGATTAGTAGCGAGCAGCTGCTCGTTTGGAAAGGTTTCCAGGATCTCTTCGACCTCGACTGATTTTTCAGCTCCTTCAAGTCGTGATAGATGAACATCAACTTGATTTTCTGTGCCCTTACGGTCACGAATTTCGAGGTCGAATTCTTGTAACAGCAGCACCCAACGAATCAGGCGCGGCTTAGACTCCTTCTTTTCAATTAAGTACCTGAGAGCTGCGTGGTCAGTATATACAATTACCTTGGAACCAATCAGATATGATCGGAACTTGTCGAAGGCAAACACCACGGCCAACATCTCCTTCTCAGTCACAGTGTAATTCAGCTGGGCTCCACTCAGCGTTCTACTAGCATAGTATATTGGATGCATCAGCTTGTCTTTCCGCTGGCCCAGCACTGCCCCCACTGCATAGTCACTATCGTCACACATGAGTTCGAACGGTTGCTCCCAGTTGGGGGCAACTATTATAGGTGCTGTGACCAGCCTCTTTTTCAGCTCCTCGAATGCTACCCTGCAATCATCAGAAAACAAGAAAAGGGTGATCTTTTTCTAACAACTTACAGAGAGGGTTGGCGATCTTTGAGAAGTCTTTTATGAATCGCCGATAGAAACCGGCATGCCCGAGGAAGCTTCTGATTGCTTTGACCGAAGTTGGAGGGGGTAGCTTTGCTATCACATCTACCTTAGCACGATCCACCTCAATTCCTTTGTTTGACACCCGGTGTCCCAAGACTATGCCCTCTTGTACCATAAAGTGGCACTTCTCCCAATTCAGAACCAGGTTAGTCTCGATACACCGCTTCAGCACACGAGTCAGATTTATCAGGCACTTATCAAATGAGTTCCCCACCACTGAGAAGTCATCCATGAACACCTCCATTATATCCTCTACCATGTCAGTGAATATGGCCATCATGCACCGTTGGAATGTGGCGGGTGCGTTGCATAGGCCAAAGGGCATCCTCCGAAAGGCATAAATGCCATACGGGCAAATGAAAGAGGTCTTCTCTCTGTCCTCCGGTGCAATGGAGATTCGATTGTACCCGGAGTACCCATCCAGAAAACAGAAATGTGACCTCCCTGCCAATCTGTCTAACATCTGATCAATGAAGGGAAGTGGGAAGTGGTCTTTCCGAGTGGCTAGATTTAACTTTCGATAGTCCATGCAAATTCTCCAGCCCGTGACGGTTCTTGTAGAGATCAATTCATTCTTATCATTCTTAACTACCGTCATGCCACCCTTTTTAGGAACACATTGAACTGGGCTAACCCAGCTGCTGTCAGAGATTGGGAAAATGATTCCCGCATCTAACCACTTGATTACTTCTTTCTTCACCACTTCCTTCATATTGGGTTCAGCCTTCTTTGGTGTTCCCTGGAAGGTTTGCATCCCTCTTCCAGTAGAATCTTATGCATACAGTAGGCGGGGTTGATCCCCTTTATGTCTGCCATGGTCCATCCAATGGCAGTCTTGCACTCCTTAAGTACCTGCAATAGTTGTTGAGCCTGCACATCTAACAAACTAGATGAGATAATAACAGGTAATGTGGAGTTAGGTCCAAGAAATTCATACCTGAGATGGACGGGCAATGGCTTTAATTCCAGCTTTGGTGGTTCTTCGATGGATGGCTTGGCTGGAGGAGTTTCTCGATTTTCCAGGTGCAAGGGCTCAAACTCTAGGGTTCTATCCCAGAACCCTCTACCCTCTAACTCCAACACCCATTCTGCCAGATCCTCTCCATTTACCTCATCCAAATCATTAGACATGCAGCAAGGGGGTCCTCAATAGTCAGCCGTTCATCATCCGTCTCTACAATTACATCCACGGCATCAATAAGAGAGCAATTGGCGAATTCACTTGGTCGCCTCATAGATTTCTGCACACTGAATGTTATTTCTTCATCGTTCAGTCTCATCTTGAGCTCCCCCGTCTCACAATCAATTAGAGCTCTCCCCGTGGCCAGGAACGGTCTTCCCAAAATTATGGGAATCTCTTCATCCACCTTACAGTCTAGGATCACAAAATCTGCAGGGAACACAAATTTCCCTACCCGAATCAGCACATCGTCTAGGATTCCAGAGGGTCGTTTCACAGTCCTGTCAGCCAGTTGCAACAACATAGAGGTGGGTCTAGCTCTTCCAATGCCCAACCTCTTATAAATTGCTAGGGGCATAAGATTGATGCTGGCCCCTAGATCACACAGTGCCTTAGCGAAAGCAAAATTACCAATAGTGCATGGAATTGTAAAGCTCACTGGATCAGACAGCTTTTCCGCAATTGGTCTAGTCACCACTGCACTACAGGTCTGAGTAAGAGTAACTGTGTCCAAGTCTTGGAAATCAAACTTTCGGGACATCAAGTCCTTCATCATTTTTGCATACCCAGACATCTCTTTCAAAGCTTCTATCAATGGTATATTTACTTGGATTTGCTTCAGCATGTCAAAGAACTTCTTGTATTGCTCCTCCTTTTTGTACTTAGCCAACCTCTGAGGGAAGGGTGCAGGAGGTCTCTTCTTCCCAATCGATTGGGACTGATCTTTATCAGCTCCTACATCAACTACTGGCTCCTGGACTATTTCAGCTTCTTTCTCGGTCTCTTTCTGAATGGTATTTTCTTCTTGAGCAGGCTGGACTGTTACCTCTGTCAGTTTCGTTGATTCATCCAGCTCGATGGGCACTGGTATGAGTGTCTCAGCCTGTCTAGCTTCTCGAGCCCTTTCTTGCTCTACATCCAAATCTCTGCCATTACGTAGACTCACCGCCATCAGCTGCTTCGGTCCCTGATCTTTTGGATTTATCTGGGTGTCTGCAGGTAGTGTCCCATGAGGACGATTGTTCAGAGACATCGAAATCTGGCCCACCTGTACCTCAATATTTTTGATTGCTGCATCATGTGCATCGACTCTCTCATTAATTTTTTTGCATTAGACCCAATAACCTGCTGCATCATTGCTTCAAGTCTAGCAAACCCATCTTCCTGCCTTCCACCATGCTGCTGCTGAGGTGGGTGATACCCCTGCTGCTGATTCTGATTATTGTATCCCTGTGGTCGTGGGTAAGGTGCCATATTGTTGGGGGGTCTCATACCTCCCATGTTTCCAGTGTTGAACTGTGGCTGTGCTGGCCTGTACTGCTGATTTTCTTGACCCCAATTCTGGCCACCCTGTCTCTGGCCGCCATAATTAGACACATAGTTCATGTCTTCAGGGTATTGATGATGATCGTGTTCTGCGTTCCACTGGTTACCAACTGGCTGACTAATGCAAGATGTGCACAAGCCCCCGTTAGTAGTATCAACAATATGTACCTGCTGTTTCTGTCCTGACTCTTCCACCTTTTTAGTAAGTATGCTCATCTGTGTCAATAAGGTGGCCATATTTTCAGCCATAGAATTGGATGGATCTAAAGGCACTGAGTGCACCACTGGAGTGATAGGTGCAGTTCTGGTTATCCACCCCGAATTCTGTGCCATCTTGTCAAGCAGACTCTGGCCCTCTCTCCATGTTTTGCTCAAGAATGCCCCACCAGCTGAAGCATCAACAATGTTCTTTACGCTATCTGACAATACCATGTAGAACTGCTGCCCCAACATTAGATCTGGAACACCATGATGTGGACATATGACCAGCTTCCCATTAAAACGCTCCCATGTTTCATGAAAAGTCTCCATCGGTCTCTGTTTAAAGCTCAAAATCTCATCAATTTATTGAGCAGTCTTGTTGGGTGGATGGAACTTGTGAAATTGCTTGACTAGTTCATCTCACGTTGCTATAGAATTTATGGGGAGTGAATTCAGCCAAGTCGAGGCAGCTCCTGTCACTGAGAATGGAAACAATAACAACTTGATTGCTTCCGGAGTTACATTGGGTTGCCTTTGGGTTTTGCAGATAGACAAGAAATTTTTCAAGTGCTGCTGAGGATCTTCAACTTGTGACCCCGAAATAGTCCCTTATTCTACAACAAGTGCAGCATGTTATTTGTGATTTGGAATGACTCAGCCTGTATCTGCGGGACTACTATCGTTGTGGATAGATTCTCAGTTGTGGGTTGTGCCCAGTCATAGAGAGCAGCCTCTGGCACTGGCGCTATGGTACTGCTGGGTTTTCCTGGTTATCTCCCATGATTGTTTCGAATTGTGCAGTTGTTGGTTGTTGTTTGTTTTGTCGGTTGGCCCGATTTAAAGCCCTGAAAAATTTCTCGGGATCTGATAATGCTTCTAATACTTCACCAGATCTCGATGAGTTTCTAGGCATGCACCTGTGCAACCAAGTCAACAAACGTTAAAGTTTCAATGTAAAAATTGGGTATAGAGAAAACTGACTACACTAAGAATTTTTGTACTTCTTTCAATTGTAATTGATTACACCGTTAATTCCCCGGCAACGGCGCCAAAATTTGATCACGCCCAACTATGCCTTATAAAAGATACTGTGATCGTTACAAATATAATCCGGTTTACAAGTCCGGAGTCGAATCCCACAGAGAATTAACCTATCAATTACCTTTGTTGGAATCACTAAATTCTTTATTATCAACTTCCCCAAACGTTGTAAACAATAGTTGATGGTATTTCTACTAACTAAGATTAAAAGTAAATAAACAGCTGTAAACTAAATATGCTTGGGTTGTACACAATAATGAGAAGGTTCTAAGGTAGTGATTTCCCCTATTGATGGAATCCCTTCCGGTTATGTTTCATATAGATTCACTAAACCATCTCTATCAATCATGAGCACTCTTTTTACCGTAAATCTCTCCCGAGTAATCACGATAATTTACTAGATGCACTCTCCCGAGATACGCTAGCTGACTTTGTTTATTACAGCTCACTTTAGATTGCACCGAAGGCTTCGTTATCCCTAATCCCGCCTTTAAACCCGCATTTATAGATCCCTCTTATACTTTGGGAGTGGTGTTGTTCAACAATTACCTAAATATGCACTCTCTCCCGAGTTATGCACACTAAATAGGCACAGCTAATTGAGGATCCTGTCAATTAACTACAACAAACACGTAGTTGAACAAATAGAGATTAACCGGCAAACTATATGAACATAATCAAGAAGTTCATCCTTCAATAGGTTCCATCAACACCTTAGACTAAAGTATTTATCTACTCATAACAACGTAAAGATAAACTACGAAAATATTCATCATGGAAAAGTGCAAGAAAAAGAAGAAATAAAGAGCTATGATGTTTTTGGGTGATCTCTCACACTTGTGTTTCTTCCAAAAGTAATCTCCAAAATAAATCTGCCCTAATGTGGCCGAATTTCTACTTCTTATAAGGGTTTTACACTAAGTTTTCCCGACTTGACACTTTAGTCGCTAACTTTTCCGCGTTATGCCGCGGTCCCACCGCGGTTACGCCAGGACCGCAGCCAAAGTGGTCCTCTGAATCTTTAATGATGTTCTGCCGCGGTCCTACCCCGTTACGGTCTAACCGCGGCAGGCCAAGTTCAGCTCTGGTTTTGTCTCTTCGCTTGGTGCACTTCGTGGGCATTGTTTGATTGGCCTCCTTTTCTCCGTAATTGATCCCAAACGTGCTCCATCGACTTCTTTCATTGGATATAGCCTGCAAAGCATGAAAAGCACTAATCAGAGCATTTGGTTATCACTTTTTACCATAAAGCTATACAAAAATTTGATTCTTTAGGGTCCAATTATAGTCTAATTCACCTATTATCAATAACACACACACACACTTCGTGCTACTTTAACTACATATATAACATGTTATAGTACATGATACTGTATTCATTATTTGTATTGTAACAGAGTTAATGAATTACATTAATTCATCACTAGGTTATGAGTCGATGAATCAATTATAACATATTAATTGATATAAGTCAAGGCGTTTTGTTTTTAATATTCAACGATACATCTAGTAGGTTATAAAGCGATGATTCAATTCATATATATATATATACATATATATATATATATATATATATATATATATATATATATATATATGTATATATGTATATATATACATATATATATATATAACACGCTTCGTTGTACTACTTTAACTACATATATAGCATGGTTAGAGTATATTTTAGTGTATTCATCCTTTGTATTACAAAAGTGTTAACGGATTACATTTATATTATTTAGATAGTAATACAAAAGTAATTTTTAATTTTGACCAATGTTGACCTGAAAAGAGACCTACTTTGGTCGCTAATTATCCAGAAATTATAATTAGCGACCAAAGCTGGTCGCTTATTATCCAGAAATTAAAATTAGCGACCAAAGTTGGTCGCTAAATTTAAATCAGATTTATTTATATTTTATATAATATTTAAAATAATAATATAATTGCTAAACGTTAGAACTGGGTCCCAAATTAGCGACCAAAGTTGGTCTCTATCTGCTTCCCCTTTCGTAAGCGACCAACTTTGGTCGCTAACTTTGAATTATATTTATTTATATTTTATATTTTTTTTAAATAATAATATAATTATTAAAATCTTATAACTGGGTCCCAGTTTGGCGACCAAAGTTGGTCTCTATCTGCTTCCCCTTTCGNGCTGAGGATCTTCAACTTGTGACCCAGAAAATAGTCCCTTATTCTGCAACAAGTGCAGCATGTTATTTGTGATTTGGAATGACTCAGCCTGTATCTGCGGGACTACTATCGCTGTGGATAGATTCTCAGTTGTGGGTTGTGCCCAGTCATAGAGAGCAGCCTCTGGCGCTTGCGCTATTGGTACTGCTGGGTTTTCCTGGTTGTCTCCCATGATTGTTTCGAATTGTGCAGTTGTTGGTTGTTGTTTGTTTTGTCAGTTGGCCCGATTCAAAGCCCTGAAAAATTTCTCGGGATCTGATAATGCTTCTAATACTTCACCAGATCTCGATGAGTTTCTAGGCATGCACCTGTGCAACCAAGTCAACAAACGTTAAAGTTTCAATGTAAAAATTGGGTATAGAGAAAACTGACTACACTAAGAATTTTTGTACTTCTTTCAATTGTTATTGATAACACCGTTAATTCCCCGGCAACGGCGCTAAAATTTGATCACGCCCAACTATGCCTTATAAAAGGACACGCGGACGTTGCAAATATAACCTAAGTATTTATGCCCAGAGTCGAATCCACAGAGAATTAACCTATCAATTACTTTTTTTGGACTTACTAAATTTTTTATAATCAACTTCCCCAAACGTTGTAAACAATAGTTGATGGTATCTCTAATAACTAAGACTGAAAGTAAATAAACAGCTGTAAATTAAATATGCTTGGGTTGTAAACAATAATGAGAAGGTTATAAGGTAGTGATTTCCCCTATTGATGGAATCCCTTCCGGTTATGTTTCATATAGATTCACCAAAACATCTCTATCAATCATGAGCACTCTTTTTACCGTAAATCTCTCCCGAGTAATTGCGATAATTTACTAGACGCACTCTCCCGAGATACACTAGATGACTTTATTTATTACAGCTCACTTTAGATTGCACCCAAGACTTCGTTATCCCTAATCCCGCCTTTAAACCCGCAGTTATAGATCCCTCTTATACTTTGGGAGTGGTGTTGTCCAACAATTACCTAAATATGCACTCTCTTCCGAGTTATGCACACTAAATAGGCATAACTAATTGAGGATCCTGTCAATTAACTACAATAAACACGTAGTTGAACAAATAGAGATTAACTGGCAAACTATATTAACATAATCAAGAAGTTCATCCTTCAATAGGTTCCATCAAAACCTTAGACTAAAGTATTTAGCTACTCATAACAACGTAAAGATAAACTACGAAAAGATTCATCATGGAAAATTGCAAGAAAAAGAAGAGATAAAGAACGATAATATTTTTGGGTGATCTCTCACACTTGTGTATCTTGCAAAAGTATTCTCCAAAACAATTCTGCCCTAATGTGGCCGAATTCCTACTTCTTATAAGGGTTTTACACCAAGTTTTCCCGACTTGACACTTTAGTCCCTGGCTTTTCCGTGTTTTGCCGTGGTCCCACCGCGGTTACGCCAGGACCGCGGCCAAAGAGGTCCTCTGAATCTTTGATAATATTCTGCCGCGGTCCTACCGCGGTTACGGTCTGACCGCGGCAGGCCAAGTTCAGCTCTGGTTTTGTCCCTTCGCTTGGTTCAATTTGTGGGTATTGTATGATTGGCCTCCTTTTCTCCGTAATAGATCCTAAACGTGCTCCATCGACTTCTTTCATTGGATATAGCCTGCAAAGCATGAAAAGCACTAATCAGAGCATTTGATTATCACTTTTTACCATAAAGCTATACAAAAATATGGTTCTTTAGGATCTAATTATAGTCTAATTCACCTATTATCATGGATCATCCAAAGGCACATTAGAATGACATACTCATCCAGTCCGAACAGGGGTTTGAAACCAAACTCCTCCTCAGGAGAATAGATGGGGCAATTTGGATAAAGTAGTTGAATTCCTTTGAAATAAGGAAGATTGTAGTGTAGTGGCAAATGTTGATTGAGGTCACAATTTCAAATCATAGATGTTACATTCTCGTATTTTTTAATAATAAAAAAATCTCCTATTAGGTATTACGGGCTTTACTTAGGCTTTCTTATTTTTTTAGTGGTACACCCATGTTGTAGAAATCTTAGATCCGCATCTAACATAGGCTAAACTATAGGTTGTATCATACAAAAAAGAAAGCAATCAATCAACTCATATAATTCCACTTATTTATTCCTTTTCTTTTATTTTCCTTTTTTTGTAAGAGGCAAATATAAAAAAGAAATGATGCAGAGAAACCCCAATACTTATCAACCTTGCTGACATTTCATGTTTCACTTCACTAAAAAGGAATGACAAAAAATTTCAAACTCAAATGTTTAGGCATTTCCTAGGCACCACCTAATATTTTTAGTGTTTCCTCCACATGAGTTGTTTTTCTGGTATATCTAAGCCCATCCACGAGTGATTTTATTTTGTGTCTCACACAACTTACACTAGTTGTGTGAGGCCACTTTTTATCTCACATATTTATGGACCCATATCTTACACATCTGGGTCCACAAAATTCTGGAACCCACACAGTTGTGAGACAAAAAATAAAATTTTTCGCCCATCCACACTAGCTACTTTGCATTTACATATGCATGCACACACAGAGTTATAAGGTTTTCTCTTAATTTATTCAAATTTATGGAGAAGAAAATGATAGGTATATAATTTCTGTTAATAGGACCTGAATTCTTCAAATTTTTGAAAATAAAATCTTCATATTTGAGAACTAGTCGGAATAAGATGATCATACTTCCTCTGATTCAATACATGTGACCCCATTTTCTTGTTAAGCTGTTTTAAAAACAACACCTTTTTAAATTTAGACTTCTTATTTAACCTTTAATGAAGGGCTTTTACATTGTACTCAACATTCGCGAACTGTATTTAAAGATAATATAAATGGCAGAAGCAAAAACTCTAGCCACACAAATGTTATGACATATTTAAGACCACAAATTTTAAAAATTCTATTATTAAACAAGTGTTATAGTATATTTAAGACCATATAGTTTCAAAATCTTTCGTTCTTTAACTTCATGTCTAGTTAAATAGTATAACATAAACTAAATCGGATGGAGTAACATTTTACGGCCGGCCTAGTACGAAAACAATTGCATAGAAATGACATCATGTAGCCATTCTACGGGCTGCTATTTAAAAATTATCTAGTATGTCCTGAATTTTTTTTCAGTTCAATATTTCTGGACACAAAATTTTGAAGTTAAGAGTTTTAGTTCAAATTTTCACAACAAAATAAATATTGGCTAATCCCTAAGTAGCAGCCCTAAAAATGGCTATTTGCGTACTTCTCCCAACAATTGCCTCACTTCTCAAATAGTAATAAACTAACTACATAAAATAGAATAAAATAAGTTTTTTTTTGCCTGGTATATTAATATAAGTTTGGATAACTGGCAATTTTATCATCTATATGAAACTATATATGAATTTCCTCTTTCTCTTACTCCTTTATTTATTACTCCCTTTGTCCATCTAATGCAACTTTTTATTTTGTTTATAAAGAAGAATAGCATGTTTTTATATTAAAAATAATTTAAAAATTACATAAATATCGAAGTATAATTTTTGTTAGCCTCATTTTTAGTCAAATATCGTCACATAAATTGGAACAGAAAAATTACCTTTTTTTTTTTGGTCTTCGGAGAAATATATTGATAAGTTAGGTGGGTCCAATAATAATAGTATATTGGAAAATACTACCAAATACTTAACCGCTAAGACAAAGAAAACAAATGTGTAGTAGTTTTCGTTTACAGTTGTGCTTTGCTATATAGAGAGTTGTCAAGTTAAAGAAACTTTATACAATATTTCTATGGACTATTTTGGTTTGCTACCAGAAGGTTGTGTATGTGATATTATCTCCTTAACTTCGCCAAAAGATGCAGCTATTTCTTGTGCTATTTCAAGAGGATTCAAATCTGCTACTGAATCAGACACAATTTGGGAGAAGTTTTTGCCGTCTGATTATCAACATATTATCTCTAAATCTGACTCTCAATTCCTTTTCTCCTCTAAAAAGGACCTTTACTTCTGTCTCTGTGATTCCCCTCTTCTCATTCATGGAGGCAAACTGGTATGTTCTGTTTTTTGTACCCTTTTTAAATTTTTAATTTTAGCTGTAAACAAGAAAAGAAGGAATTTTTTCTTTTGGCTCGTAAGTTGTACTATATGCATAAAATATTAAAAATGCACTTGGTCAACTAACTTTTAGGTTAGTATCCAGTACTAGTAATTCCCTTAATTAAAAGTCTTATTGGATATCGATGGTATCGGAGTGCGCCTCTTCACGAGGTTGATTAAAGTGCAACGAAATACCTTAAAGTTGAATATGGTTCACGAGGCATCTGGCTTACCGGTAATCTTCCATTCCCGCCGTCGAAAGACTTTAATAATAATAGCATGCCAGAAAGGGGGAGTTGAGTTCGACCACGGGAATAAATTCCTTTGGTATGGAACGATAAATTCCACATAATGGAATTTTATAGTGCAAAGGTATTAATCAGGCTATTGGTTTAAATTATGTAAGCCTATTTCCTTTTTTCTATTTCAAAAAGAATAATTCTTTCCTAAAATTTAAAAATAATTTAACTTAAATATTTCATTAGCCCTTAATTAGAAGCTTTCAGTAATCACAAATAGTCTGACATGTTTAATTTTATAAGTTTCAAAAGTGTTATAGCCACATACATATTATACATGTTTAAGATCACATATTTCAAAAAATTCATTTTTTTTTTTAATTTCGTGCCTAGTCAAATAAATTATTGAAGCAGAGGAAAGGAAGTAGTTTATATCAATAGGGTTGAATAGACAAAAAAGTAGAGAGTACGAATATAAAATGGGATATTACTTTTATAAATAGTTAGAATTTTCAACTAATTGTCAATGTAGACAGGGGCGGATGTAGTATTCTAATGACAGGTTCAATTGAACTCATACGTGAAATATAAGTTTATGTATAAAAATTCACAATAATTACAAAAATAGTAAATATGAACCCATAACTTTAAAATTATATATTAGTTCAATGCTAAAAACCTTATAAGTTGAACCCATAGAATTTAAATTTTGGATCCGCCTCTGAAAGGCATTATGGGTGAGATTGGCTAGGCCTACTTATGACTTATGAGCTACTATAGGATCTGTCCCTCCTCCCCCCTCCCCCCCCCCCCCCCCCAAGACTAGTGTGCTCTGTGTTTGTGATTTGATCTTTTTCTCTTTCAAAACAGAGCTTTTCACTTGATAAAAAGACAGGGAAAAAATGTTTTATGTTGGCAGCGAGGGAACTTGCTATTTCTTGGGGAGTTGATACACCATGGTATTGGGAATGGATATCTCACTCTGAATCCAGGTTTTATATTTTCTCTTTTTATTTTCATGATTTAGAAGGGACTTTGGTAATTAAAATACAGATATTAAGACAAGTACATTTTACTTTACAGATTTTCAGAAGTTGCTCATCTCAAGGGTGTAAGTTGGTTAGATATCAGAGGCAAGATTGAAACTCAAATACTATCAAAAAGAACAAAATATGTTGCTTATTTAGTCTTCAAATTGGCAGAAGGAGATGAGGGACTAGAAATTGCTAATGCATATGTTAGATTTGTGAATCGCGAGAGCGAGAAAGAAGCTGAGGAACGAGCTAGCGTTGTGAGTCTAGTTGAACAAAAAGTTAAGAGACGTATTAAACGTAATGTGAAACGTCCACGAAAAAGAGTCGATGGATGGATGGAAATAGAAATGGGAAATTTTTTCAATGAAACTGGAGAGGATGGAGATGTTGAAGCGCGATTAATGGAGATTAAACGTCTTCATGGGAAAGGTGGCCTCATTGTTCAAGGAATGGAGTTTCGACTAGAATGAAGAAGAGAAGAGACATGTACTCAGTTATGTATTGATGATATATAAACAATGGTATTTTATGGCTATGGGCTAACTTTACTTCAAGATGGAAAAAATGATGTTTTTGCTTGGTCTGTACAGTGAATAAAATGGCGTACGTTTACCTCTAAATGTTGGCAAAGTGAATATTAGGAAATGGAAAGTCATGTTAGATATATACTACATTATGGGGGTGTTTAGTATAACGGAAAAGGTATGTTTTCCAAGAAAATATTTTCTTGAAAAATAAATAGTAATCTTACTCATTTTCCGATGTTTGATACCCAAATTAAGGAAAATAACTTCTCAAGAATATTTATAAATAATTTAAATACAATAAACACGAACTCATAAACATTCGAATCAACAACTTTCCGAACCCACAAATTTCATAAACCTTCTGTAGGCATATAGATTTTACTCAAAATTAACTCCATAAAATAATTTGGACTATATTTTAAATTCAAGATATATTAGTCCAAATAAATACTACGGGCTAATATAATTGAATTAATTATATAAGTCCAAATATATATATATATATATATATATATATATATGGATTAAATAAATAAGTCTTAATCCATTGGGCTAGCCCATTTTATTGGGCTAAAGTGATGAGCCCACTTCATTAAGCCCAAGATAACATCTTCCTAAAGGCCCAGTTTGGTGCCACGTGTCAAATGACGTGGCGCGCCAAGTCAAGCGGAAGAGCCAATAGGATCACTCCACGTGTCAAAATGACAAGGCATGCCCAGTCACACTGAAAGGCCAATTAAATCGCGCCACATGTGCAAGTGACATGTTCTGGCCAATCAAATGCGGCCATGTCATACTTCAATTTGATTGGTCGGAAAGAGTTTGTTCTTATCACTACTCCTCCCTTCCACAACTATAAATAGGGGTCTTCATAACTCAGAAAAGACACCAGAAGTTATAACAAAAAGCAAGAGAGAGCTCGTGGATCAAACGCCACAAATTTCTCTATAAGTTTCAAGCTTCAAGCAATCAAGTTCAAGTTCAAGACATCAAGTTCAAGCTCAAGAACGAAGAACGAATCAAGGTTAAGTTCAAGCAATCAAAGTCAAGCTCAAGAACAAGATCATCGTTCGTGGAAACAAATATAGATTCAAGATCAAGCTCAAAGACCCTTGAATTTATTTACTATTGAAAAGAAGAATCAGAGGAATCATAGAGATTGTACACTCAAATATTTGAAATAAAATACTACGATTGTTGCAATATTTTTCAGTCTTGATTTTATTTTCTCAACGCAAATTTATTGTCAACAAATTCTGGCACGCCCGGTGGGACAATCTCTACCTCTCATCTCAACTTTTCAATCACCAAAGTCCAAGAACATTGAAATGGCTTCAAAGAAAATCAACTCCGGTTCAACTTCCACAAAGGCTACTAACTCCAGGTTCTATGCTGATGTGGAAAACATCCTCGGTGTTACCTTTGGAAGCTTCGGACCAGTTACGAGGAGCAAAGCAAGCTCTTTAGGACAACAAGCACCCCAAGTGCCGTCCGCATCAACCCCTGTTTTTGGATCTTCATCCTCAAAAGGAGCAAGATCTTCCACAAACGTATCTGAAGGGGGAAGCGATGTTGCTGAAAAAATCAAGAAAACTCTTGCTCTGCTTGACCTCTCCGGCTCCAAGCACTCTGCTGTGAAGGAAGATGATGATGCTTCAAGTGATGGATCCTCCCCACTTACACCACATAGCGTGAGCCAATCAAGGATCAATCTGTGTGAAAGTCCATGCTACTCTCCGTCATCCACGACAATCATGCAGGCCATGCTGACAAACACTTCATCTATGGACGAGCAGTTGGCAAACTTGACGGAAGCAATCGCTGGCTTGACCAAATGCATGCAAAATCAAGAGGCTAGAATTGACAAGCTAACAGACAGGGTGGGAATCTTGATGGAAGAAGAATCCACCCATGCACCCGGCAAGCTCCTAGAGGTTCTAGAGAGTGACTCTCCTCCAAGACAAACATCGTCCACTAAGGCTATCCCTGTCTCATCTGAAGGGATGATTCCAATCGATCAACTGAAGGAGTTCATCGAAGGAACCATTAAGAACAAATATGAAGTTGCTGCCAAATCCTCCCTTACATATGCAAAGCCGTACACTGCAAGGGTCGATATGTTGAAGATGCCTGCTGGCTATCAACCTCCGAAGTTTCAATAGTTTGATGGTAAAGGTAACCCAAAACAACATGTTGCGCACTTCGTGGAGACGTGCAACAATGCTGGTACTTATGGAGATTACCTCATCAAGCAGTTTGTCTGCTCGCTAAAAGGAAATGCTTTTGACTGGTACACGGACCTTGAAGCTGGATCTATCGATAGCTGGGATCAACTAGAGGAAGAGTTCCTCAATCGCTTTTATAGTACGAGACGTACTGTGAGTATAATAGAACTTACAAATACTCGTCAACGAAAGGGGGAACCAGTTATCGACTTTATCAATCGGTGGAGGAATGCAAGCCTCAACTGCAAAGACAAGCTTAGTGAAGCTTCAGGCATAGAGATGTGCATCCAAGGCATGCATTGGGGGTTGCGCTACATCTTGCAAGGTATCAAGCCCGGCACGTTTGAAGAACTTGCAACTCGTGCCCATGACATGGAATTGAGCACGGCCTCCGCTGGAAATGAAAGGCTGCCCATCTATGAACCTCGTAAAGGGAATGACAAGCAAGAAGTCAGGAAGTGGGGCAAGTTCGTACCCAAGTCTGAAAGCAAAGAAGCTATGAATGTCAACACATCACCTATGAAGTTCACGACGAAGGTGAGCAAGAAGCAGAGTATGAAATCCACTTCTTTCCACGATAAGCCAAGTGGAAAGTTGACTCTAAAGGAAATGCAAGAGAAAGAGTACCCATTTCTGGATTCTGATGTGCCAGCCATTTTCGAAGAA
>NW_017673928.1:81807-115378 GCF_001879085.1 Nicotiana attenuata | reverse complement strand
ACACATAAAACTGTAAGACCTCAGAGGTGAGTTCGAAATTCGTAAGGCCTCGATAAGGCATTATTTCAACCATAAGTGCTCGAGAAGGCGGGTCCAAATTCATAAAATCTCAAAAGAGGTAATGCCGGCCTCATCATCGACTTCACTAATGGCGAAGTATACTCGAATTTATAAGACCTTAAGAAAAAGGCGTAAAATCGATACAAAACCTAAAGGTCAAATTGTGCCCGAGTTCGAATACACTCACTCGGGGACTAAGGTTTGAACTACACTCGAGCTCGACCAAACTCACTCGGGGACTGCTTCGAAAAAACCTAAGGGTTAGACTTCACCCGGGCTCGAATAAACTCGTTCGAGGACTATATTGAAAAACGTAAGGTTTGATTTTTTACCCGAGCTCGAATCAACTCACTCGGGGACTGCCTTGAGAAAACCCAAAGGTCGAAGTTCACCTGAGTTCGAATACATTCACTCGGAGACTACTTCGAAAAACATAAAGGACTACCATCGTTCCAAAAAGATAAAAGGCAAAGTAATAACAAGATTGAAAAAGGAGCAATAGATGGCAAAGGGCAATGTTTTATAAAAAAGCTCGCTACCGGAGCAATTACATAAAAGGGGAAAACAAACAAAGCATAGCCTATTCCCGGAGTCAATCAGAGCCATCCTCGAATTCTTCGGGGAACGTCGCCCTTCTCGAAGCGTCCTCAGCTTCGGCGGCTTTGGTGACGTCTGATGCAAGATCGAAACCGCGACGTTGGAGTTCGGTAAGAACTTCAAGCCGGGCCTGACACTTCGCATATTCGGCTAACATTCTTGACTGCTGGTTGGCCGCATCAGCATCGGCCCTATATTGGGCCACCAGATCGTTGGTAGTCTCCTCGGCTTGGGAAACTTTAGCCTCAGCTTCCTGAAATCGATTGGTCCATAGCTCAATTTCAAGGACTCGAGCCTCATTGGCCATACGTCACGGGCATCACGTCACCGATCATATCGTTTATTATCATTACTCTCTAATAAACAAGGGGACTATCTGTATTGGGTGATACCCTTTTTGCTTGAGCCCGACCGGGTTGGGTCCGGTCCGGGGCAAGTCGGGGCCATCGAACCCGACCTGGATGCAAGGTAGAACGACGGCCACGTCAACAACCGAGGTCGAGTCATTTCGAGACCGTTGCAGAGCTCGATATGAGTCACCACCGGATGGAGAAACACACAAGGTCGGAAGCCGGACTCGTAACGGATAACCAAGCGTCGTCGGATATCTCGCCCAAACGTGATTTTCTCAACCACTTCAGGCCATTAAGGCGTAATTACAGGGATCCACGATGTAATTAATTTACCTACCTTATTGTTACCCTTAATCAGAATGTATAAAAGGGGAGAAGACCCCATAAAGAGGGGATCAGAAACCATTACACTACAGTACCATCTCTCTCAATTCTTGTACGCTATCAAGCACAATTGTTCTAAGCAATATTATATTCTGCGATTATTTACTTTAACAGCAATTGTTGAGTCTTTATCTTTTATTTTCCTCAATCCAAACCTTTTGTATCTTTTAGTTCACGGATCCTTAAAACCCCATATAAATTCAATTGTTATCCGGATTCCAGGGTAAACAATCATTTGTTTTGAAACAAACTAAAAAGGAAAGTACCTCATTTAATACGAAACGGAGGGAGTATATGAAAGCAGAAGGTAGGTAACAATTCAGACGTTAGAAAAATGAGGACAATTAGAATCACGTTATATATGTACATGTCTCCCTCTTTTTTGTCTACTACGTACTGAGCTTGTGTGTGGCAACAAATATCCAACATCTCCTGGCTGCAGGCTCTTCTCTCTTAATTAGTCTACCTAACTTCTTTTCCATTGATTCTAATTTTACGTCTGCTTTCTTCTACCATCAAATGGGCTTTGCAAAATTGAATGAAGTAAAACATAGTCAATTCCTAGCTTTCTCAAATGGCCGTACTGCTCTTCACTATGATTGCTTTCTCCAATCTTGTTTCTTCTGCAACAAAACTCTTAGCCTTGACAAAGAAGTGTACATGTACAGGTAAACAATCAGCAGTACATTATCCCCCCCCCCCTACCCACCCACACACACACACCATAGTATTGGTAAATTTTGATATTGAATACTAAAATGCAGGGGTGAGCTAGGTTTCTGCAGTGTGGACTGTAGGAATAGGCAGATATACTTAGATGAAATGAAAAAGATTGAGATTTACACTAAGAAACTGCTAGCATCTTTTGTGCGGCAACGTCGAGAGGCCGGTGGACGGTGTAGTGAAACTACACTTCTGTCGGAGGATTACAGGCAGCCTGGCGAGCCACTGTCGTGTTCTAAAAATCGAGTTACATTCACATTCTCATAGTCGATAATATACTATACTAGTCGGAGCTAGAATTTTTAGTTTATAACTTATGAGCCATAACTCTTATATTTTTCGGGTTCTAAATAAACTATTTTGTACATATTTAATAAATTTAATAATACAAATAAAGAGTTTGAGACACAGCTATTGAGTTCTGCCATACCTGTAACTATAAGGCTGGCTCCGCCCCTGGTATCGCTATTACATATTTTTTCGTTCCCATTTGGTGTCTAGTCCTGCATTGGTCTCAAATAAATACGGATTAAATTCGTGCCAAAAAATCTTGCATAGGAAGGTAAAGCTAGGGCTCCCTAATAAAAGCAATTCCATATCTGGGTCTCGAACGAGACTTCTAATAAAAGATAACCACCTTTTAATTTAATTACTTTTCATAGCTACAAAGAATTTTTAATTTACACATCATACTTTCAGTGTATTCTGTATTTTTCAATGCAAATACAGTTTATATTTTTTGTATTTTTGCATGTATTTATGTATTCTGAAGGTTAGTTTTTGTGGCAGATTTCCTGTATTTTCTGAATTTTTATTGTTTGAATACAACCGCATTAAATATAGTGTAAAACTAACTACAAATGACTACACTAAATTGAATACAACCGAATATTGCTGTATTTTTGATTTTTTGTTGTTTGAATACACTCGAATTGAATAAAGTAAAATTGCATACATTGTAAAATAGTTAAAAATAAATGTAGTATTGAATACAATGTATACAACTGAATTGAATACAACAGCATACACCTTATTTCTTAATTTTATGTTGTTTGGATACAAAGAGTTCAATACAATGAAATTGAATACAATATAAAATATTTAAGAATGAATATTCCGAATTGAATATAATGTATACAATCGAATTGAATACAGCGACATACATCCCGTGACAAGCAATTAGTAGCTACAGAATATAATTAACTAAATTATAGCTACACATGACAATAAGCCTCCAAACAATACTCATTTCTGAAAAATACTTTAAAGAGTATTTACTATTTCACCATAACCTTATTGGATAGTACAACTATTAGAATTAATTTGAGTAATGTGTAGTTGAAGAGAGAAATACATGTTGATGATTGAGTTAATTATTTGCATGAATGTCCCTAACGTTGCAATAATTGTTGATACGTATGATGATTTAATCCTTGCACTTTTTAGATATTTGAAATTAAATTAAGTTGATTTTTTTTTTAAAGGAAAAACCTAAGAAGCGCAAAAGGTTTATTGAACAAAAGTTAATTTTTTCTTCTTCTGAAAATTAGGGTAGGCAAAGGGAAATCAAGAGAAAAATATTGAAAACTTTGTTCTCCCTTATTCAAGGTTTTGAATAATATGTTAAGTTGCTTTCAGTGGCGTACGCAGAATTTTATGTAAGTTATGTCACAATTAATCGGTAAACGGTGACTCATAGAAGTTATGGGAGATGACAAGAGAGATGAAAAGCCAAATAGAGTAGCAGTATGCCAACACATTCAAAAAAAGCAAATCGTAAAGGAGTTCACCGAGTATTTAAATAGATAATTCTTATTAGTAGTAAAACATCCAATCCATTGTGTCTGGTCAACTGGCTTGTCCTTTGTACTTTGTAGCAGGGGTCGGCAGTTCGAACCCGTGCAAATCGAAGCATCTCTTTTTTAACTAGTAAAAAAAGATGCCCCAAATAGTTAACTCACGCAAGCATATGGAATCAAACACCCGACCTTCAGTTTGAGAGCTAGACGCTGGTGTTCGCAATAAATTTTCGTAGTATGGAAAATAAACTGCAACAAAAATAATATAAAGAAAAAAAGATTTTATTGATAAATATTTGTGAGTACAATTCTATGTTTGTGGATGCCTTCACCAATTGCGGAGTGTTCTTCTCCAACTCTGAATGTCCCTTAGAGAGTTATGTAACCCCTCTATTTATAATGGTACAGGATGGACAGTCCAGCTACATATGAACTCTCTTGCTTGATTCTGATTGGTTCATGTGAGTCATCAAACTTATCATATAAGCTATGTGATAAGCTTGCTTGTGATTGGCCAAGACATATCATTTTAGACACTTGGCAACTCTTGATTGGTCACTGTTTTAGACTGGGATTGCCACATCACACGTGGCGTCATCTTGTTGGCTTTGAGTTTGACTGGATATGCCATGTCACTTGGCACATGGTATGAGTCTGGGCCTTAAGATGAAATGGAACTTGGGCTTAAAAATAATAAAATGGACTAATTTAATTTGTAAAGTCCATATTAATTACTTAACCCAATTGAGTTTAATTCAAATTTTGTATGAATTAGACCCAATAAATTTTATATGTCTACAGATGCTCCCTACTTCAAGATTGTCAAGGTGTCGACTTGTTGAACCTTAGACGAGGCTTGAAGTACCTGTGACAATAATTACTCCACATCTTTTCATCAAATGAAGTATTTGAGCACTTAGATAAGCAGTAACCTTTTTTTGTGAAAAGGCGTTAGACGACCTAAGCTAAGAATTCCAAATCCACGTTGGAGAAAAAAACAAAGTTAACTTGAACAAAATTTTGCTTAAATAAAACAGCCCTTTGAATAAGAAGAATATAATCTCTAGATACAAAGTCCACGTAGAAATTGATTACTGCTTCCTCTTGCACTTAGAATTGTGACAGTAGTAAACTTAGCAAGATAGTAATTTGAGTCCATCTAATATTCAATTGCTTCAACCGTCCTTTAACTCTATATATAAATAGACAGGAGTTGACCCTTAAAACACATGAACAGAAAAGGATCATCATGACTCACAAGCTAACGCAAAGAAACCCGCATTTATTCTCGAAATATCTGGCTAAGTATCTGTCAAATTATTTGACATCTTTCGTTGCTTCCTTCTGCTTCCTGTGCCTTACTGCCCCTAATTAACGTACTAATCTGTTATTATTTCCCTGTAGATTTCCTACTAAACAATAGCAGAATACTCAGAGCCATGGACGAGCCCCGCAACTACGTACATTGATTACAGAGAAATGTTGCAATTGCATTGATCACAAAGGAGTCCTGAGCTTTAGATTAGCGGGTCAGACACATGCTCAATCATGATAAGCTTGATATCACTGGTAACTCAATTTTTCAATAACGACGAAGCATTGAGAGACAACACCGTAGCAGGGATGTACGACGCTAGAGCAGCCCTCAAACTCAATAGAGATCAACTAGATCACCAAAAAGCTTCGTGCACTTAGCATCGTGGGCTCCCGCATCCTTCCCCCCCCCTCTTTTTTTTGCAGGTTTATGAGGATGTGATGGCAAAGGCTTTAGATGCTTTCACAAGTTGTGCTCGCTTGCCCTAGTGGAAGATGCTCGACTTTGGGATGTAAAGTTGTTCATCTTGTACTTTTGAGGACTTGTGTTCGCCATCCAAATTGGAGAGGGCTCTGACCTTTCACTGGCACCGTATCCGCAGAAGCAGAAACGTCGTGCTATGGCACCAAGGACTCCTAAAATATTTTCTTTTGTAGGATTTTGAGAGAGTTCCAGCGATCTTGATGTCCCTAGGAAGATGCATTGCAAGCGAATCACTCATCTCTGCATTGCGGCTTGGCGAGAGAGACACATGAAGTGTCCTTTCAACTTCGGCGATGAAATCCCTACTCTTGGAGGCTCGGAGAGACCATATTTCATCAGTGGCGAGTGCGACATGTACCACATCGCATTGTTGCAGGCTGGCGAGGAAGACAACTGGAGTAGGCCTTTCCAACTTCGGCGAGCAAGCACTTGGCGCGTCTCCGCAGCTTTGACTTCATAGGATTTCATGCTCGCATTGAAAAAATCGTATCTCGACCTAGGAGTGTCCAAACTGCAATCCGCTTGGTTCTGGAGAATCAAAACTTGCACCACAGCGACATATCCAAAATTTAGGGCCAAATTACATCAGGACAAGTCGGAATGAACTTTTGAAGCGATGCACAAGTCTGTGATTTCGGCTTCACAGCACTGCATGCTATCATTGGAACGCATATATCTCAAGCTAGGAATGTCCAAATTGCTAGACATTTGCTCCACTGGAAAGAAGACTCAGAAATAAGGAAATTCCCAAAGTATCATGGAAGGATTCCTAGCAGATTAGCCGCAGAAATATTTTGAAATTGACCCACCTGTCTGCCGAACTCGCTATTCAGCTTTGTGCGCACTCGCGGAAAAATTCATATCTCGATATACAAGTGTCGGAATCGCAAGCCATCTGTGCCATTGGAAAGAACACTACAATTTCTGTAACACTTGAAGATATCATGGACGAACTCCTTTCGGATTGCCCGCAACAGTAGTTTGAAATTTCTCCTAACGTCTGCCGCACTTACGATCCAGCTTTGCGCACTTTTGTAGAAAACTTCATATCTCGAGCTTCGGGTGTTAGAATCGCGAGCCGTTTGTGTCATTAGAAAGAAAAAAATGAGAGAAATAACACCTGAAAATATCATTGCATAATTCCTTTTGGACTGGCCACAATAATTTCTCGAATTCGTCTAGGTGTCTGTCATGCGTTTGTTTCTGCTTTGCGTACTCCTGTCGAAAGATTCATATCTCGAGCTAGGAGACTCCAAATTGTGATCCGTTTGCACCGTTAGAAAGTACACTCATAGAGCTGCAATACATATGAGTTTCGTGGCAGAACTCCTTCCGAGCTAGAAACAGAAAATTCTCAAAATCCACCTAGCTGCAGTAACTTTCAGATTCGTGTAGTTCCGGCGAAAAAAATCATATCTTGAGCTAGGGGCATCCAAATTGCAAGAGGTTTGTTATTACAAACTAGACATCAAAATCTACAACATATAAAATGTTAGGAGCAGAACGTCTTCAAGATGGACTGCAGTAGTTTTCCAAAGTTGATCCCGTCGTGTGTCGAGCTTGCTTTCCAGCTCTATGCTCTCTGAGTTGTCCTACAAATGTTTTTTTTCTTCTTGAAATTGACTCTACAGTCTTGCATGTAGTAGCTTTGGATATATGCGTCACAAATCTTATCTCTTCATATTTCTTTTGTAGACTCGCAAAGAAGCTCAAAGAGTCCGGATATCAGACCGAGGTGTCATACAAGATGTGGAGCCACCCCTTCACCAACTATTGCACTTGATTTGTTGATAGTCTTGAAGCTCATCAATGGCGGCTCCCATGGTGATTGGGACCTTCAACCAACAATTGAGGATGACATCTGATGTGGAGACATCATATATACTTGGAAAAGCATTTAGACGCGTCACCAATAAAGCCTAGTTTACGATCATCTTCATAATTTAGGCTTTTGTATAGAAAAATCTAGTTCCTATTGTCTCTACATTTTTAGATGTACCAACTTTTGTACTATTGAAGCAATAAAACATCTTTTATACTTCAACGCAAATCGTCTCCTTTTCCTCGTAGATATGTGCCTCTACACTTGGAAGAATTAATGTAATGATCCGATGATGCCAAACTTTTATTTTTTTAAAACTCATGCGACTGAAATTAGAATGAAACTCTAAGCTGCCTACGTACCTCGTGAAAAGGATCAAGTCATAACGTAGTTCAGAGGGATGAGTTTCTTTTGTTTTGTTTTTTTATGTCCTAGTTTTTGTCTAGGCCGCCTCTCGCAAGGTTTTCAACCTAGCGGACTTCTTCTTTTTTTTTGTTGTTGTTAGCCGTACACAGTTTAGACTCATGCGGGCCAGGAGTGTAGCAACATGCAGTTTAGGCTCTTGCATTAAGGAGCTTCATGAATTGCATTTTAGGATCATACGTCGAGGAACGTAGGTGACTTTCATGGGAAGTACTGCTTCAGAAATTTTCCGTTGATCGGACCAACTTTGAGACCATCCTTATCGACAATTTTGTATGCGCCACTTGAATAAGCTTCCTTCACAACATATCGCCCATCCCATTTTGAGGTAAACTTGTCGCCTATGCGTTTGTTGAGGATTATGGGTCGTCGAACGGCTAGGAATAAGTCTCCCACTTGGAATGATCGTGGCCGCACTTTCTTGTTGAAGGCTCTAGCTAGTCGAGCTTGATAGCACTCCAATTTTTGTTGCGCTTCTAATCTTTTCTCATCCAAGGCCTCTAACTCTGCTAGGCGAAGTTGAGCATTTTCTTCGGATGTGATCCCTTCTTGGATGTTTCCACAACTTTGATAGGATGTTTCCACAAAATCTGACTTTTCTCGTTGACTTCCTCGGGCGGTCGGCATGGCTTCTTTCTCTTTCTTTGCTTCTTTACGAGGCTGGCAAGTGTAAACAATGGTTCTCCTTTGCACCTTCAGCGGACCATCTGTGGATATTGACAAAATAGACTTCCTCTTCATACGTGATGGGAAAGCACTACAGATTTCTTTATCAGCAACAACTTCAAAATGATCCCGCTCCTTATGGACTTGCTCCTTATGTTTTGACAATATCTTTCTAGATGGCGACTTCCTTGTGGTCCCTAGGCGACAAAAGACAGAGGTCTTTGAGGTAGTGGAAACTTCTTTTAGATGTTTGGAAGATACACGTTCACCTTTGTGACTTAGCCTTTCAAACACCGAGACCGAAGGGGTTGAGCCTCCAATGCGATCAAATACTGAAGCCCGTTGTTTTATTTTCTTGCCCTTAACTTCCTTCATCTCCTCTACCGAGGTGTATTGTGATAAAGTTATCTCTTTGCTTCTCTTTGATGAAATTTGAAGAGGCTCTGCCAAACTGAACCCCAACCCAAACTTTAGAGTGGCGACGTAGTGCCCTTGCTTTCTCAACTTCATTTGGGACTCATTGAGCCCATGTATCTTTTCACCAGTGACTTCGTCTTTGAGTTCTCCTAGTTGTGATAGATTGGAGAAGTCATAACCAGACTTTTCAAGCAGTATGAAGGCCTTAGGATCATAGTTCCCTTTTATTTTATCAACTTGGAGATTGCCTTTAGCAGACTCACAAGTCACGGATGGGATTTGTGCAACTGGGACAGTCATATGCTCCTTCAAATGTTGGATATCTTTGTGACTCATTTGCTTCTTTGGAGTACATTCCTGTAGCAAAGGTTGCCCTTTATTTCGACACTCATGTGGAACATAGCGAAAAACCGGATGCTCCTCAGTCTTTGTCTGTATGCCACTTTCAGATGTTGATAGCTTAATGGAGACTTCTTCCGTTCCCTTCTTAGGAAGCTTGGTGGTAGTCCATTGAGCCACATTTTCCTCTTCTGACTTGACATCAGCTTCGTCATCTGATGATGGTTTCTCCACTTTCGGTTCACAAGAATCTAGGTAGAATTTTGCGTCTGCAAAGTATGACTCCGTCTCAGTGAAAGGCTTGATGTCTGCATCAATTTTGACTATCTCAACATCTCTTCTGTACTTCAGACATTGATGCAAAGTAGATGATACCACCCCATTCTCATGAATCCAAGGACGTCCCAGCAACAAGTTGTATGATGTTTTAGCATCTATGACGTGAATCAGGGTGTTTGAATTCATCTCACCCATGGATAATCCTATGCGGATCATACCTATGGCTCGTTGTCCTCCTTGGTTGAAACCTTGGATTGTTAGGTTACTTTTGGATAGCTCATCTATAGAGATACCTAGCTTTTTTAGCACCATCTTTGGCATGATGTTGACAGCCGAACCATTATCAACAAGTATGCGATTGAGATGTTGTTCCCGAATGGACCCTACAAAAAACAAAGGTCTGTTATGTGGCTTAGACCCCAGCAGCAAGTCATCATCTGTGAATGAAATTGTTGCACAACATGTGACAACTTTTCGGTTGTCATGATGTTCTTGTGTTTTAATTGGAGCAGGCTCATCGTTGTTGTCCGTTGTTTCGTGAGTACTAGAAACCACATGAGTTGCACCAACGTGACCTCCATGAAGGAATTTTCCAGGAAAGAATTCATGCAATGTGATGGGCTTTCGGAACTTCGGCGATAAGGCACTGTTAATCTTCTTGCTAATAGAAGATTTGATATTTCTTGGTGATTGTAGCCTATCTGCATTGCTCATCATCTCTCTTGAATTAGGAATTCGTAGCCTCAAAACTGCCTGATGTTTTCGCTTCTTGTGAGTGACTAGAATCCAGCCCTCATCATCTTTGTCTTTGGAGTTATTGTCTAGCTCTAGTGAACCATGAAGAGTTTTCCTTGGAAGATCAACTTCAACGGTCTTGAAACTTCCAAATTGTAAGAAGGCAGTGCTTGATACGTTATGCAACTTTGAACACTTCTTTTCCTTGAGCGCGATACTTGCATGATTTGCTTCTGCTGTTTCATCCATGTCTATGATGATTTTTCCTTCACTTACAAGAGCCATGATTTTCTCCTTCAAGGCGAAGCATTTCTCTGTAGGGTGGCTGATGACGCGATGAAACTTGCAGTATTTCGGATCGCCAACTTTGCCAATTTCCTCTGGCCTTTTTGATTCAGGGAGATCGATGACTTTCTTGTCCAGCAGTTCATCAAGGATTGTGGGTACATCTTAATCTGGAAATGGATAAACCTTCGCCTCTAATTCCCTCAAGGTGGGACGATGCTTCTCCTCTTTGGGATATTGACTCAGGGTCTTATCCTCCTTCACTTTTTGCTTAGTAGTGACCTTCACAGAAGTTGCTTTCACCGCCATTAATTCTTTGATTTGGTTCTTTGTTGCAACATTTTTCTTGAACTCCTTTTGATCGGCAAATAGAGATGCCTTTCCATGACTTGCGATGCTTAACTCCATGTCGTGCGCTCGTGTTGCTAGTTCTTCAAAAGTTCGTGGTTTGATCCCTTGTAGGATGTACAAATGGCCCCAGTGCATTCCTTGAATGCACATCTCCACAGCAGATATTTCTGAAAGGCGATCTTTGCAGTCCAAAATTAACGCCCTCCAATGATTAATGTTATCCACCACGGGCTCGTCCTTCCTTTGCTTGGTGCCTGTCAACTCTATCATGCTTACAGTTCTTCGGGTACTGTAAAAACGATTGAGGAATTCCTTCTCAAGTTGCTCCCAGCTATCAATGGACTGGGGCTCCACGTCAATATACCAGTCAAATGCGTTCCCTTTCAGAGAACGAACAAATTGTTTTACCAAAAGGTCACCATGCGTTCCAACATTTCTACAAGTCTCGACAAAGTAGGCAATATGTTGCCTTGGGTTCCCTTTGCCATCAAATTGATGCAGCTTTGGTGGTTGATAATTGGTTGACATGGTTAAATAATCAATCTTCTTAGTATAAGGCTTAGAGTAGTACAATGAACTTTGCGATGGTCCGCCATATTGAGCTCTGATGGTGTTTGTTATCATGTCCTTCAATTGTTGGACAGATAACGCCGCAACTGAAGTAGATTGCTTTTCCTTTTGAATGTTTAACTTTGCAAATGATTCCTCAACAGCTGTTTTCTAGGAGGTGAAGACAGGTGAACGAGGATGGACATGGCTTGACTCTCCAGGTGTATAGGCCTCCAATTTGTTCATGAGTTGAGCGATTTGAAGGTCTTTGTCTTCAACGGATTTCTTCAAGACCACTATAGTTTGTTCCATCATGGTAAACTTTTCGTCCACGTTAGTTGCGTCAGTCATCAAGGCATTGACTTTCGTTGAAACTGAAGAATCCACCAAATCCTCAAATCCGCCAAGGTTTGAGGCTGTTTGAGAAAGTTCGTCAAAGAGAGAGAATGGGGTGTTGCCCCAGAGATTGCGGTTGCGAACGTCATAAGAGATCTACTCTTCTTTGCCATCTCCAAGGAGGCGAGGTATTCGGATCCATCCAAGCCACTAGCCTTGAACTTGCTTCGAGTGATTGGGCCAACATGACTGAGCTCAGCAGATGCGGCAACAGTAGCATCTTTGCATGAAACATCACACTTGCGGAAGGCCATTGTAGCAGTAGATCTGAAGTTTGTAGTTTTCATTTTGCAAGAAGGAGAGATGAAGGGCAGAATTGGTCCCACTGGGACCTGGATTTGGTAAGTTGGTGTCACTTTAGTTATTTTATCTCTTATTTGTTTTTATATATCCTCTACCATAAACGAATTTAGTTAAATTTTCGACGAAGCGATGTCACGCGACACCGCTTGGGCCTATGTGCATCCGCCCCTGGTTGCTTTACTTCTAGAATGACAGAAAGCACAGTATACCATACTCTTTAATTATGGTATGAATTATTTTTTTCGAAAGGGGAATTACATTTATGGTAAGAATTGATTTTTTTTAGTAAGAATTGATTGGTAATTACGTAGAAGGAAAAAAATAACTAACCTTTTATAACATGTTAAAAGGGAGTATAAACAAGTCTTTTGACCCAAAAACATTTGTTGGCCAGCTGTTGTCGATCTGATCTCTGAATCATGAACTTTTGAAATAATAAATTTAGAATGTCTTTAGGTTTATTAAAAAGTGCATGCCCAAGAGAAAATTCACGATGTAACCTTTAACCTCGTTATTTTTTCCGAAACATTAACGCAAAAATAAAGAACTACTGTCTCTGAATCTAGAAACTAATTTTTTTCTTTTTTTATTTTCATTTATATTTGTGAGCATCCGAAAATGTCCCATGTTTTCTTGAACATTTTTTTTCTCTTAATTAATTACTTTTATTCACATTATTGATAATTGGGATCCCTTGATAATTTGATGTAAATCCCTCTTTCACACCCTCCCCCAACCCCACCCCAAACCACTTAATCTAATAACTCCGCTAATTAGAAGAAGGAATTTTGAAAAAAAATATTATTCTTTTATTTTAATGCTTTCCTCTTTAATTTTCTGTATAAAGAGGGAAATACAATCGCATAACTATGTAATTAACCTGGGAGATAACATATATCCAATGGAATGAATGAGGTGCGCAGATATTAGCCTGAGCATCAACATCATAAAATGTATGTCAATATGGAAAAATACTTTAAAGGCCTAAGAAGCCAATAGGAATATTTGTCTATAACAAGTGAAGGAAATCTATAAAATATAGTCGTTTCGCAAATTAATAATATATATATATATATATATATATATATATATATTGGTGACGTAGTATAGCAAAAGTCAAAGTCTAGACTCCTATAATTAGTACATGGAGTAGGAATCCTAATACAAGCATGCAACGTCGTCTTTGAATTATGCAATTATCTTCTTCAAAATATATGGCAATTTTCGAAAAATTGTTCTTATTTGGCAATTAAATTACTACTCGTTAACCTTAACGGAAAAGGAAACGGAAAACAAAGAAAAGGAGAGAGAGAGAGAGACACGAGAGAACAATTACTATTATATACAATTGATCTCCTAATTAAACACGTCAAAGTATACTTAACGAAATCTCTTTTGGGTTTTGTTGAATCAATAATCAGCTCTTTGTACACCAACAGAAAGATGGTTCTTCGCCATAACCGCAACGATAGCCGCAAGAAAAAAATAACGAATAAGAAATCTGCATGTGATACTCAACTAGAAGATGAAGAAACTCAACAAAATTTCTGGGTAAACAAATATTTTGATGAAGAAAGCAGCAAATTATATGGAAATCTCTGGCAGAAATCCTTACAATTTGATGAAAAAGCTGAATATCACTGGGAATCTTTAGATTTCGATTATGAAGACGGTGCTGGCGACTACGTTGACGATGATGATATACAGTTACAGGAAATCCTCTTAAACTCGGCACAAACTTATAACTCCTCAGTTGATGAGAAGTTGGAATTCGATTTTGCTAACAAGACAAACCTTGACGACGACGTTAAGAAAAAAGGCGTTGACGTATCAAGTTGTTTAATTAGAACTAACGGAATCAACAAGTGGAATAGCAAGTACGAAAGAGGTGAAACTTCATGCATATTTTGTACGATCTGTAACGATGTTAAACCTGTCAACAGTGTAATGAGAAGAGGAAAAAGCTGCGAGCATAGTTATTGCGAAGAATGTATAAGGAATTACGTAGTAGAAAGAATCAAAGATAATATAACAGAGGTTAAGTGTCCAGTTTCAAACTGTAAAGAAATTTTGGAGATTAATGAGTCTTTGATGCCGGCGGATGAATATTATTTGATTGATCGTTGGAGTGATGCAGTTCGTGAAGCTAGGGTTCTAGCTTCCTGTGTAGGAACTGAACGACGTCGTAATCGAAGGATCATCCAACTTGACGCACTTATGAAAGTACAATCTTTTATAGATTCAGCGTAAGAGATTTTTTTTCTTCAAATTATACTGATAGCTAGCGTAAGGGATAGTTTCTTTGCAGACTATAGTATCCAAGAGTAAGTATAGATTAATATTGATTTGAATTTTTTTGGGATCAGATTATGTCATTATATGTATTGAACTGATCATTATGCATGAGGGAATAGATATTTACTTGGCCAAACTCTTATGAATGCAACTCTCTCTAAATTCCAGTTCCAATTGTATAAGTAAATCAGCAGATCTCCACCCTTCTCCCTTGTTTGAACAAAATAGATCAATTGCAATTTTCTTATTTTCAAAATTACATATCCCACTTTTTGTGTATGGTTACTAGTAAATATGTTTATTTGCCTGGTAGTTTAAACTTTATTACAGTATCAAGTATCAATGTATATAAGTTTTTTTCTTTCTTTTTTTTTTTATATTTAACGGACCTGTTTTTATTCCATTCCGAAAAGGAGTACAAAATACAGAGGCGTTGGCATCCCAACCACTCTGGTCCTACAGCGATGGAACATGCCCCAGCCAATACATATGTAGTTCATCAGATATGTTAGCAAAAGAGGGTAGGGAGTGATAAATTTTCCCTACACTACAGAAAGAAAAATCAAGGTACATCAAAATTGTATTGTTTAAGCAGTTGTCGATCCAATGTAAAGTTGTTCTTCTTTTGTTTCATCTTGAATGAAGGAAATCTGAGTTTATCCATATTAACCTTCTCTCTGGCCTCTCTTGGGAAATGTTGAAAGGTTGTATACCAGGTGATGGCGCTACAATTCAGACACAGTTAGATAAATTGTCTGCCACTTTGTTACCTTTCCTGTAGCAGCAGTGTGTTTACCTTGAAAATGGTAATTACAGTTAAATTTAATTTTGTAGTTCTAAACGTACGTGATTTATTTTAATGCTAGCTGTTAGGCGATAGATGCTAAGTATGAGTTAGAAAAGTAAGATAAGAGCTTGAAGACAGAGTGTAATGCAAACTGAATGGATGTGAATCGGCCTTGAGCTAGCCTAAGCTGGGCCTCGAGATCGGGCTAAAATGCCTGACCGGGAATGGCCGATGAAGAACTAACAGTTCTGGGAGCCTTGATGATGGCTCTTTATGATCAATGATGAGCAATAAATGAAGAACAATTAATAGAATAAATGTAAGCGATAAAATCAAAGAAGAGACAATGGAGAATGTTTAAGTTAGAGAGCAGAGAATGTTCTTGTTCTTGTATTGAATATCATGTGCGCAAGAAATGACAAGGGTCCCATTTATATAGGAGAGGGAATCCCAACATAGTATAGGTGCATTTATTACAAAGATACGTGGCTGGTACAGCCATTTATTACAAATATCTGCGGCTGGTACAACAATTTAATGTCACGGTACGGACTTGTACTATTCTCGTAGACCTGGTCAGCTCTAACCATGTGTTTTGGGAATTTCTCGCGGGTCCATCATAGCCACCGATTTGCACTGCCCCGAGGTCGAACATAGGGAACCCTTGGGTATCCTGTAGCACTCCCGAGCATCCTGTACTAAGTCTGTGCCCAATAATCTAGCCTCGCCCGGCTCGAACCAACCCACTGGGGATCTACACCGCGTACCATACAAGGCCTCATACGGTGTCATCTGAATGCTGGACTGATATCTGTTGTTGTAAGCAAACTCAGCCAGTGGCAAGAAGTGATCCCAAGAACCTCCAAACTCCATCACACACGCACAGAGCATATCCTCAAGAATCTGAATGGTGCGCTCGGACTGCCCGTCCGTCTGGGGGTGAAATATTGTGCTCAACACTACCCGAGTGCCCAACTCATGCTGTACGGCCCTCGAGAACCGTGATGTGAACTGAGTACCTCTATCTGAAATAATAGAAACTGGAATACCATGCAGACGGACAATCTCCCGGATATAAATCTCCGCTAACCGTTCCGAAGAATAGGTGGTACACACAGGAACGAAATGCGCGGACTTGGTCAGCCGATCCACAATCACCCAAATGGTATCGAACTTCTTCAAAGTCCGTGGGAGCCCAACTACGAAGTCCATGGTGATCCGCTCCCACTTCCACTCCGGGATCTCTATCTGCTGAAGCAATCCACCCGGTCTCTGGTGCTCATACTTTACCTGCTGACAATTGAGGCACCGAGCTACAAACCCAACTATATCTTTCTTCATCCGCCTCCACCAATAGTGCTGCCTCAAATCCTGATACATCTTCGCGGCACTTGGATGGATGGAATACCGCGAACTATGGGCCTCCTCTAGAATCAAGTCCCGAAGCCCATCAACATTGGGTACACAAACCCGACCCTGCATCCTCAATACCCCATCATCACCAATGGTCACATATCTGGCATCACCCTGCAAAACCCGATCACTGAGGGCACACAAATGAAGGTCATCAAACTGCCGCTCTCGAATACGATCAAATAAGGAAAACCGAGAGACCACACAAGCAAGGACCCGACTAGGCTCCAAAAGATCCAATCTCACGAACTGACTGGCTAAGGTCTGAACATCCATCGCCATAGGCCTCTCTGCTGCTGATAAATAAGCCAAACTCCCCAAACTCTCCGCCCGGCGACTCAAAGCATCGGCCACCACATTGGGCTTGCACGAGTGATACAAAATAGTGATATCATAGTCCTTCAGCAGCTCTAACCACCCCCTCTGATGCAAATTAAGGTCCTTCTGCTTGAACAGATGCTGCAAATCCGGTGATCAGTATAAATCTCACAAGGCACACCGTACAAATAATGACGCCAGATCTTCAAGGCGTGAACAATAGCAGCTAACTCAAGATCGTGGATAGGATAATTCTTCTCATGAACCTTCAACTGTCTGGACGCGTAGGTAATCACCCTACCGTCCTGCATCAATACCGCTCCAAGGCCAATCCTCGAGGCATCATAATAGATAGTATAAGACCCTGAACCGGTAGGCAATATCAAAACTGGAGCTGTGGTCAATGCTGCCTTGAGCTTCTGAAAGCTCTCCTCACACTCTTCCGTCCACTGGAACAGAGCACCCTTCTGGGTCAGTCTAGTCATAGGTGCTGCAATGGATGAAAATCCCTCAACAAATCGACGGTAATAAACTGCCAAGCCAAGAAAACTACGGACTCTATAGCTGAGGATGGTCTGGGCCAACTCTGAACTGCTTCCACTTTCTTCGGATCCACCTTTATCCCCTCACTAGATACCACGTGATCCAAGAATGCCACGAAATCCAATCAAAACTCTCATTTCGAGAACTTAGCATATAATTTCTTCTCTCACAAAGTCTGAAGCACTGTCCTCAGGTGTTGCTCATGATCTTCCCGACTCCGGGAATATACCAGAATGTCATCAATAAAGAGAATGACGAATGAGTCAAGATATGACTGGAATACACTGTGTATCAAATGCATAAAGGCTACTCGGGCATTGGTCAGCCCAAATGACATAACAAGGAACTCGTAATGACCATACCGAGTCCTGAAGGCAGTCTTTGGGATATCTGGCTCCCGAACCTTCAATTGATGATAGCCTGAACGCAAGTCAATCTTAGAAAATACACAAGCACCCTGTAACTGGTCAAACAGGTCATCAATACGAGGCAAAGGATAACGGTTCTTCACTGTAACCTTGTTCAACTGGCGATAATCAATACACATACGCATAGAACCATCCTTCTTCTTCACAAATAAGACAGGAGCACCCCAAGGTGATACACTGGACTGAATGAAACCCTTATCAAGCAATTCCTGTAACTGCTCCTTACACTCCTTCAACTCAGGAGGAGCCATACGGTACGGAGGAATAGAAATGGGCTGAGTGCCCGACAACAGATCAATGCCAAAATCAATGTCTCTATCGGGCGGCATACTTGGAAGATAAGCTGGAAACACATCAGAGAAATCCCGTACTACTGGGACTAAATCAACTATAGGGGTATCAATACTGGCATCTCTCATATAAGCTAGATACGCGTCACACCCCTTCTCAACCATACGCTGAGCCTTAAGAAATGAAATAACTCTACTGGAAGTATGATCTAAGGTACCCCTCCACTCTACTCGCGGTACACCTGGTATATCCAGCGTCACGGTTTTCGCGTGACAATCAAGAATAGCATAATGGGGCGACAACCAGTCCATGCCCACAATAACATCAAAGTCTACCATGCTGAGCAATAATAAATTGGCTCTGGTCTCAAAACCTCTAAGAGCAATCAAACACGACCGATAAACGCGGTCCACAACAAGAGAATCTCCAACAGGAGTAGAAACATAAATAGGAGAACTCAAAAAATCCCGAGATACGCCCAAATACGGGGCAAAATAAGAGGAAACATAAGAATAAGTGGAGCCTAGATCGAATAAAACCGATGCATCTCTATGACAGACCAGGATAATACCCGTGATGACAGAGTTGGAGGCAACAGCCTCAGTATGGGTAGGAAGGGCATAGTATCTGGCCTGGCCTCCCCTTCTAGGGCGACCTCTACCTCCCCGACCTCCACCTCTAGCTGGCGAGGCAGGTGGGGTAGCAACTGGTGTTGTAATCATAGCCTGAGAACTCTGCGGGGCACGCTGTGGCTGAGAAGTCTGTGATGCTGCACCCCTCCCAAGTCTAGGGCAATCCCTCACCATATGGTGTGTGTCACCAACCTCAAAACAAGATCTGGGAGGATGTGGCGGCTGTGACTGGCTCGGGCCAGGTCTGCTGGACTGACCACTAGAAGCACCCTGTGCAGGAGGCACACTAGATACTGGAGGTGCATAATAAGGCTCCTGAGGTCTAGGAGGAGCTGGAATACCACTGGCTGCTGGAAGAGCTGAATGAACGGGGTGACTCATATAACCCCTACCATGACGAGCTGAAGCTGAGGCACGGGGCACTAGAATAATGACCCGACTCTCGAGACCTCTTGGCCTCTCTCTCCTCTCAGTCCCGAGCATGCATACCCTATACTCTCCTAGCAATTCTCACCACCTGTTGATAAGAAATATCCATCTCCAACTCCCGAGCCATACTAGATCTCGCACGACAAGGAATTCAAATAAAGTGAATTTTTCTTAACAGTTACATAGCCTCTCGTGGATAAGCACAGACGTCTCCGTACCGATCCGCGAGACTCTAATAAATCGGCCTGTGATTCATGACTCCTATGAACCTAGAGCTCTGATACCAACTTGTCATGACCCAAGTTCGCCCTCCGTGAATAGTCGTGACGGCACCTAGTCTCTACGACTAGGTAAGCCTAACAAATGCGGAAAAGAAATAATTCGGAAAAGAAACTAATAAAAATTGAGATAACCAAGTATAACAGTGTTTAAGATGCCGCCCGACATATAACAATCCAAGAATTTCTACCTAACACTCCAAAAATCCGAAACCCCGTGAATCACAAGCTAAGAGTACATAAAATGCTCTAACTCCAGAAATGTCTAACAACAACGAAGATACAGAAGGGCTGTACAGAGAGAGGAAAGGGACTCCTCGGTCTGCGACGCGGCAGATATACCTCGAAGTCTCTATAGAAAGCGCCTCGCCTCAAGGGTGATAAGACTGAGTGGAAGTACCTGGATCTGCACACACAAAAACATGTGCAAGAAAGGGCATGGGTACACCACAGCGGTACCCAGTAAGTGCCAAGCCTAACCTCGATCGAATAGTGACGAGGAAGGTCAGGGCCCTACCGGTCATATACAATAATATATAAGGCAGATGAGCAGTAGTAAAGAAATACAGATAATGAGAGAAACAACAACCACAACCAAGACAAATAATCACAGGAGGTATACAACTCAACATAGAGAATACAACCGGGGGTCTACTAGGATCCCGTCCTGTAGCCCCAAAAGTAAATAAACAGTGGATCTCCCGGGTGCTGTCCCATAGTCCATATCACTGTGCAGGGGGGATCTACTAAAATACCACATCTGTAGTCCTAAATAAACAGACAAGGGGGATCTACCGGGAACCGCCCGTAGTCCTAATGTAAACACGCAGCAACAACACAAGAATAATCAACTCAATTCAATTTAATATCAAAACTTACAGATAATTCTAACCTAGCATGCTGCATAGAGTTCAGATAAGGCAGTTTGAGCAAGTAGGCAATTTAGTCATTTAGGCATATTTTCCTAAGCTAACAGTAAGCTCAAAGTTCAACTAGTGTAAATAGTGAAGTAAAATACGAAAATTAAAGATACATAAATGAAAACAGGATTTTTCAACAATCAGCACAAGTACGCGCTCGTCACCTCACGTACAAGGCATTTCAAATATCACAGTACCAAATCCTAAGGGGAGTTCCCCCTCCCCCCACAAGGTTAGACAAGCCACTTACCTCGAGCCAGCTCAATCAAATCTATACCACGTTCTTGCCACGAGTATCCGACTCCAAATGGCCCAAATCTATTCAAAGTAATTGTATAATGTAAATAACACTTCAAGTAACTAATTCAACTAATTAATTCTAAGCTAATACGTGAAATTAGAAAAAATGACCAAAATGCCCCCCTGGGCCCATGTCTCGGAATCGGGTAAAATTTACAAATCAGAATCCTCACACTCTCACGAGTTCATTCATACCCAAGGTACCAAAATCTATCCACAAATGACCCCTCAAATCCCTAGTTTTAGGTCTCCAATTGCAAGCCCTAAACCTGCAATTTTAACCCTTATTTCTCATGTAACTCTTTCCTAAATCAGTAGAAATGCAATGATAACGAGTTTGGGTTCCAAAAACCTTACCTCCTTATCAAATGGTGAAGAAATAGGAAATTTTGCGACTGAACCTTTATATAGGTTCTGGCCCAGGATTTTCGCACCTGCGGACCCGCACTTTCGGTCCCAGGTGCGCACCTGCGGAGAATCACTTAAAACACAATAACCACACCTGCGCTCGACCTACCTCACCTGCGGTCCCGCAGGCGCGCTCCAACAATCGCACCTGCGGATTTCCTAGAGCCTGGCCAATCCCGCTTCTGCGGTCACCCAACCACTTCTGCGGCACCACACCTGCGGTCCCCAAGCGCAGGTGCGATTATGACAGACCTCAGCAAACATCAGCAACCTTCAGATTTTTCCCTAAGTCCAATTCACTTCCGTTAAGCACCTGAGGCCCCCGGGACCTTAACCAAACATGCCAACCAATCCTAAAACATCATACGAACTTATTCCAATCCTCGAATCACATCAATGAACGCTAAAACCACAATTCACTCTCCAATCCAAGCCTAAAGATTTCCAAAACTTCAAATTTCTGCTTCCGATCAAAAGTCTATTAAACCGCATCCGAATTACCTGAAATTTTGCACACACATCCCAAAAGACACAACGAACCTACTCCCACTTCCAGAATTCCATTCCGACCCCTAGATCAAAATCACACTATCAAACCGGAAACTTCAAAAATTCGACCTTCGGCATTTCAAGCCTAATTAAGCTAGGACCTCCAAAACATAATCCGAACACGCCTCTAAGCCTGAAATCACCCAACGAAGCTGAAGCTAACGGAATTGACGGAATTCCATTCCGAGTCCGTCTTTACACTGCTCCGACTACTGTCCAAATTCTAAAGCTTAAACTCTCATTTAGGGACTAAGTGTCCCAAAACACTCCGAAACTCCAAACGACTCCTCCCAACAACTTACAACAGCAGAAACAAACACGGGAAATGCAGTTAATAGGGGAATGGGGCGTTAATTCTTAAAATGACCAGCCGGGTCGTTACAAAGTGGTACATGATCGCGGCCGTCTCAACAGTACACAATGGCAGGAAGAGTGGGTAGCAATAACTAATACCCGAATAGTGGATCGGGGTCGAATTTTCACAGGGAGCTTGGAATGGAGTTGTATTGCATGTTTAGTTTAGAATTGCGTTTGTACTTCTAATTGCACTCCTAACATTTTTGGGGGTTTTTTATATTTAAAACTACTATTGTAATCTAAGGATTAAAGCTAAATTATGCTAAGGAAATATTGCTAAGTTGTGCTTAATATAGGAAAAAGGCACTAGGGTTGTGACACTACCTAGGTGGCTAGCTAACGGGTAGAAGCTACTAAGGGGAGATTGATAAATCTGGATTTAGTGCTATAGCCGTTGCACAATTGTACTCATTCTCACACCTCTCGGTAAAGAGAACGGTTTTACCCAATTGACTCTCTCGAGACCAACTAGGTAGGCCAATTAGACCGGGCAACTAGGGCTCAAGTAGGGTAGTTACTCATTCGAGGTTTAACCCGTTAATTGGGACTACCATTCTCATGAGTCTATCCCAATTCCTTGTTGGGTTAACTTTTAGGGTCATATGACTCTCTCTCTCAAGAAGAGTTAGACTCATTAAGCTTGAATTCATGTTTGCAATCACAAATTCTAGATTGAAACACAAAATCAACCCAAATAACAAATACCCAATCTCAATCTCACCCTAGAATGCAACACCCATTAACTACCCACACTAGGGTTGAGCCACAACCCTAGCTAATGGGTTTAGCTAGACATAATTAAAGAAGAAACAGTAGAAATAGATGATGAAATGAACATAATAATTGATTACTACTTAAAATCTATGATATTCAAGAGTATAAATGTCAAAATAGGCTACAAAATACTTCTCACGAGCGCAGCTCTTGTTCAGCAGCTAAAACATAACCTAAAAATATTAAAAAGATCTATTTATACCGAGCTAAAAAATTTGGACAAAAATGCCCCTGCGGGGTAGGCGCGGACCGCGCAAAAAGGGAGTGCGACCGTGTTGGCTCTTGGACTCTTGAACTCTGTTCTCTGAAGTTGGGGCCGCGGACCGCGCAGAAATGTACCGCGACCGCGTTTCAGGACGGTCGCGGACCGCGTATAAATGGAGCGCGGCCGCGTGGCAGTACTTTGGCAAAAACACCATCTCTCTGAATCTCATCCACGCGGACCGCGTAAAAAGGAGCGCGGACCGCGCAGGATGCCCTTGAATGAACCAGTCTCTGAATCTCCTAGCACGGCCGCGTGGCAAAATAGTGCGGTCCGCGCTAGGTCTTCTTGTTCCCCACTTCAATTGGTCTTTGACACTTGGCAGGTTTCACTCCGTTTTGAGCCGATCTTTGACATTTGTCATCTTGTCGCTCAAACCTGCAATCAAGCGCAACTAGTAAGCATTTTGGGATTATTTTGTGGCAATTCATATCAAAAGCAATAGCAAGTAGGGGTATAATCATGTTAAAATCCTAACTTATCAGTACACTTGTGCTTTTATCATCTTTGTTCATAGTGGAGGCAGACTCCGTAACGGTGTTTTCTTTCCCTTTCTGCAGCAATCCCGTGATTGCCATACGAGGTCCCCAATCTGGCGGATTGGACTCGGAAACTGGCAGCTTGCTCGACCTACGATGAGCGTAAGTGGGGATATTTGTCGAAGGGTAGATGGGAGGCAAAACATCACGGTGAGTACCGTTTGATTCTTCTCTCTAAGGAATATTTCCCTCTGTGTTTCATAACTTCTATACTGCAGGCGTTGGAGAATTTCCCGAGGTGAGACCATGCTCTCTCGGAGAGGAGGAAGGATCATTGGCTTCATGGCCGAAGAGCAATAACAAGCGCAAGGAATCCTCGGCAGGCGAGGAGATTTGCAGTGAGGCAGGGTCTGCCCGGAGGCGAAAAGGAGACGCAACCGTTGAGGTAGATCATGTACCTATCGGCCGTCGTGTAGACATTGGTGCAACAGAAGGGAGCGGCCACACATCAATGGCTCGAGCCGAGAGGCCTTCCAGGGCAGCTGATCCTGCAATACCCGAGATTTCTGGCCTCGGAGGAGTGACTCCTCCTTTGTCACCGTCTTCTT
The DNA here is from genome assembly GCF_001879085.1 of Nicotiana attenuata. NCBI lineage: Eukaryota > Viridiplantae > Streptophyta > Magnoliopsida > Solanales > Solanaceae > Nicotiana > Nicotiana attenuata. The sequence goes on along the minus strand of NW_017673928.1, from coordinate 91,028 downwards.
CTCCTGTCGAAGGTACTTCAAGGGATGCAGATGTTCTGCCGCCATCGTCTTCTCCCGTCGAAGGTACTTCGAGGGGTGCAGATGTTCTACTGCCATCGTCTTCTCCCGTCGAAGGTACTTCGAGGGATGCAGATGTTCTGCCGCCGTCGTCTTCTCCCGTCGAAGGTACTTCGAGGGACGTTCGAGGACAGGGGCTGCCTAAGTCAAGTGGGGTCTCGAGCGATCATATCCCCGCGGAGAGCGGTTCGACTGGGGTCAATGAGATCAGGCCAGTAGATGCACGCTCAACTTTTGAGGAGGCTCAGCGGCTCTGTTCTGAGGTGAGCTCTGGTTGACTTTGTTGGTTTTTCGGTTTTGTATTTTCATTTTCTCACTGAGCTTCTTTTTCATAGGCCTTTGACAAGCTCAAGTCCGAGCTGCTCCGCCATGAAGCCCGGTTGCGTCCAAAAAGAATGCTTTGGCTAAGGTTTCTACCCTCAAGGTACAACTCCGAAATGCTCGTGAAAACAGCTCGGTCCAGACAAGCAAGATTGTAAGGCTCGAGTCTGACCTTTTGAATATGAAGGCCGAGGTCGTGGATGCCTGGGCTATATCTGAAGAGATTCGAGCTAAGGCTGATAAGAAAGTAGCCGTTTATTTAAAAGACGCTACCGATGCTCGAGCTAAGTTAAGAGGGGATTCCAGTCGGGAGAGCAAAAGCAATGAATATGCCCGGTGCAGATCCCGAAGAGAAACTCTCGAGGAGATCCACACTAGGGGCTTCGATCTCTCGGAAGAGATAGAGCAGGCCAAGGCGGATGAACACGATGCCAAGTTTCTCGTATCCGATGTCGAAGATACTGAGGAAGAGGCCGATGAGCCGTAGTCCTCGAGGGGAAAGTAGACTAGGCTTTTCCTTTCTGATTCTGCGTACTATGCTCTTAGAGAACATTGTAAAGGAAGCCTTGTATTATTTCTCATATACATATAAAAAGAAGCCTTTCGGTCTTCCTCTTTCATGAATTTCCCGTTGCTTGTGTATGTCTTTCTTTTGTTTTGAATTTTTGCGCTTGTCAATGATTAGCCAGATGAATTGAACTTCGAGGAAAAACCCTCAGGTTTTCAAATCGGCCCTGTGGCTTGTTGGGCTGGCCCGTAGGCTCTTACGTATTTGCCCTTAGGTGCTTTTTAGTTAACCGTTTTGGGCTCAATCTTCGAGTCGGGTTTCAACTCGAGTTCATCGACCCTTAGGTTTTTGAATTTTAAGCTGGCCCTTAGGCTCTTACGCGTTGGGTCGGCATGACCTCTAATATGGGCTGGCGCTTGGGCTCTTACGCCTTGGGTCGGTACGACCTCCAATATGGGCTGGCGCTTGGGCTCTTACGCCTTGGGTCGGTACGACCTCTAATATAGGCTGGCGCCTGTGATTTAGTGGCGACGGTCGGGCGTCCCTGAGTTGCGTTAGTTTGGCCGGATCCTTACGACTGTAGTCATTGTGTTTGGCTGTAGCCTTTTAGTCCCCGAGTGAGGTAGCCTCGATGTCTCTATCGAGGGTATGCCCTTTTAAGGGTCTTACAAGTTCGAATATATAGCGTTGACTTTAGGATCGGGATTATGCCTTTTGTAAGGTCTTATAGATTTGAACATGCCTTACTTGAGGTTTTACAGATAGGTTACTTGGCACAAGTATAATTCATGTCTTACTTGAGGTTTTACAGATAAGTTACTTGGTACAAGTATAATTCATGCCTTGCTTGAGGTCTTACAGATAGGTTACTTGGTACAAGTATAATTCATACCTTGCTTGAGGTCTTACAAATTTGGTATTGCCTTATGGAGGTCTTACATTTTCTAACATTGCCACGTGGAGGGCGGGCTCGAGGTTGCCCGCTTGGGGTCTTATGGCCTCGGGTTTTTGATAGCTCAATGAGGTGATAGTCCCCGAGACATCGAAAGTTTTTGGCTCTGGAGCCGTTCTTTGTAAGCTTGATTATGAGCTCGAAGTTTCTGGAGGTCTTACAGCTTCGAGTTTTTGATGTTAGTTCCCGAGTGTTCAGAAAATTTCTGGCCCTGGGGCCGTTTCTTGTAAGCTTGATGTTGCCTCATGGAGGGCTTATGAGCTCGAAGTTTCCGGCCCGGAGGTCTTACGGCTTCGAGTTTTTGATGTCAGTACCCGAGTGTTCGAGAAATTTCTGGCCCTGGGGCCGTTTCTTGTAAAAACAGCAAATTTCTTTGAAGCGCAAGGCATTTTGATGGTAGAAGATACTCTTTTGATTACTTGGTACAAGTATACATGTTTTCGTCTTAGAGGGTTTGATTACTCTATGCGGATACGGTTCATTTGACTGTTTGGCCTGATCCATCATTTTTCTATCGAGATCCTCTTTGGCTCATCTTGATTTCTCCGGGGAGGTGATCTCCCGGGGGGATGCCCCCCAGTATTCAAGGTTGACTGAAGAGAAGCCTTTAATACTTGTTGAGTTCTCCTTAGATAGCATATAGGTGTTGCCTCGTTAAAAACCTTGTCGGCAAAACCCTTCTTGGAATAAAATCAGATCGAAGGAAAAGAGTGCAACGCATGCTTTATAACCTAAGGTCTTCAAGCTGGAAGGTGCTTCGATTTTTCTAACCGGACACCTGCACACAGGTTAGTATCATACGTAAATAAAAAGGGAGACGATTATACCTTAGTAGTGATGGCGTTTCGAGCCTCGATATGCTTCAATTGCTCGCTCCGGGGACGCGGTACGGTCTATTGTTCATTCACTCGGGTACAGCCGAGAATGTAGCTTGTGATTGCTACTTCGCTATTTGCTTATCCTTTGACTCCTTCGATGTTGAAGGTGTCGATGCCGGTGCCACATCGTGCATCGCGAACATCTCTCTTGCTGCATGTTGTTCCCCGTATACCGTTTTTACTCCGTCCTTTGTTGGAAACTTCATCATTTGATGAAGGGTTGATGGTGCTGCTCTCATGAAGTGTATCCATGGCCTTCCGAGCAGGGCATTGTACCTCATGTCTCCTTCGATGACATGAAACTTGACATTTTGGGTTGTGTTGGCCACGTCGACTGGGAGGGTGATTTCCTCTTTCTTAGTCTCGCTCGCCATATTGAATCCGCTGAGGACTCGAGAGGGGGCACGATCTGGTCGAGCAGTCTGAGCTGCTCCACCACCCTCGACCTGATAATGTTGGCCGAGCTACCTGGATCCACAAGCACACATTTAATTTGAAATGTATTCATGAGAAAAGAAATTACCAACGCGTCGTTATGAGGCTGAGACATGCCCTAAACATCCTCTTCGCTGAATGTGAGAGCGTCCTCGGGTATGTAACCTCGAGTCCGCTTTTCCCTGGTGATGGATATTTTTGTTCGTCTGACAATAGGTTCTTGTGGGATGTCTATTCCTCCAACGATCATGTGGATGACATGTTGCGGCTCTTCTGTTTCATTTTTCCTGTTCGCCTCTCTTTCTCGAAATTGGTTTTGGCTCGGTCGCTGAGGAACTCTCGGAGGTGCCCTTTGTTGATTAGTCGGGCTACTTTCTCTCGGAGCTGTCTGCAATCTTCGGTCGTATGACCATGTGTGACATGAAATTCCCATACCAGGTTAGGGTTCCTTTGAGACGGATTTAATAGTACGGGTTTTGGCCACTTGGTGCCATTGATTTTGCCTATGGCCGATACGATGTCTGAAACATCAATGTTGAAGTTGTACTCAGATAACCGGGGTGCCTCCGTCGATCCCGCGTGTCTGTCGAATCCGGCTCTGCTCACGAGTCCCCGAGCATTCTGACCTCGATCTGCCCTTCGGTCGTTTAGGGGTATGTTACGCCTTGGGGCGTTTCTTTGATCTTCAGTGTACGATCTGTACCTTTCCCTGTTTGGCCTTGGTTCCTTTGCCAAGAGCCTGCTAGGATATACTAAGCCCGAGGGGGCTCCTAGTTGATCATACTCGACCCTAATCTTTGACTGATACCGGTTGTGGACATCCGCCCAAGTCACGGCGGGATATTCAACCAAGTTCTGCATTAGCTGTTTCGAAGCTATCGAGTTTCGTTCGTTCAAACCTTGGGTGAAGGCCTGCACTGCCCAGTCATCGGAGACCGGTGGTAATTCCATCCTCTCCATTTGAAAGCGAGATACGAACTCCGGTAGCATCTTGTTTTCTCTCTGTTTGATTTTGAAGAATCTGCCAGCATGGCAAATGAGTCTATCGAATCCGGGGATAGGTTGTGATACCACATCATGGCCCCTTTTGAAAGTGTTTCTCCGAATTTTTTCAATAGGACAGATTCAATCTCGTCATCCTTCAGGTCATTTCCTTTACAACACAGGTGTAGGCAATGATGTGCTCGTTGGGGTCCGAGGTTCCGTTGTACTTCGGGAGATCGGGCATTCTGAGTTTCTTCAGGATGGGTTTTGGAGAAGCACTCGATAAGAATGGCCTTTGTACAAATTTCTTTGAACCTACACCCTTCAAAATCGGGGGGGCGCCTGGGATCTGATCGACCCTTGAATTGTAGGTCTCCACCTTTTTGTCATTAGTTTCTATCTTCTTTTCGCCCGATTCAATCCTCTTTGTGAGGTCTTCGAGCATCCTTATATTAGCAGGGTCGGCTGCTGACCCGTTATTGCTCGATCTTTCCGGTACCTGTTCGGCTCGAGGAGTCGTTTCCGGTACTACTGTGCTTTGAGTTTTCTGGTGGCTTTGCACTTGAGCAATCGCCAGTTGTTGTGCCTGCAACATCTCAAAAATGACATGAAGGCTAACCCCTCGTTCCTCTCGAGCTGGGGTTCTTTGAGCTTCTTGTTGGTTTTCTTGGCGTATACTCCTGTTAGTGTGGGAGCTTATATCGACGTGTTGGGCGTTGCGTGAGCCCATATCTATGGGAATTGGTTCTGGTGCGTCCTCAGGGTTTCGCAGTGGCACACCAGCGCCTGGAACAGCTACACCATTCTCTCTATGATCCTCAGGACCGTTGTTTTCATGTGCATTCACTGAGTTAGACATTTTGACTTGAAATCAAAGATTCTTGGACAAGAAAAAGTGTAAAGAATAACTTGCGTTTTTCAGTAAACCATCGCTAAAACAATCACTATTATTTTTAGCCCCACGGTGGACGCCAAACTGTTTACCTTGAAAATGGTAATTACAATTAAATTTGATTTTGTGGTTCTAAAAATACGTGATTTATTTTACGGAAAAGGGTTCAAAATGACCCTAAACTATTGGAAAAGGTTTAAACATACCCTTCATCCACCTATTGGGCTAAAATACCCGTCCATCCTCCTTTTTGGTTCACTTATGCCTTTTGACTATTAGGTCAATGCAAAATTAAAAATTATTATTATTCTTTTTGCAAAACATAAAATAAAAATTTTTGCAAAATATTTTTGTTTTTTTAAACTAATGCACCAGTAGTCCACTAATTTAGTACAGTCTTCTTCTTCTTCTTTTTTTCCAGTTTTTACAAAAACAATATTATTTTTTTTTTACATTTTTTCAGTTTTTTTAAAGTATTTTTTTGTAAAAACTGAAAAAAAATTGTAAAAATAGAAAAAAAAAATTTAATAAAATATTTTCATATTTTAAAAACTGAAAATATATTTTCAACAAAATATTTCATTTTTGAAATTTTTTTTCATTTTTTTCAGTTTTCTCAAAAACGAAAATATTTTGTTCAAAATATTTTTTTCAGTTTTTGAAAAACGAAAATATTTTATTAAAAACAATTTTTTTTTCTGTTTTTACAAAAAAAAATTTGTTTTACGAAAAAAAGGCTTTGAAAAACTGAAAAAATGAATTTTTTTTTGTAAAAACTGAATTGTTTTTTGTTAAAACTGAAAAAAAGAAGAAGAAGACTTTACTAAATTAGTGGACTACTGGTGCATTAGTTTAAAAAAATTAAAATATTTTGCAAAATAATTTTTTGGGGCGTGTACCAGAAGGTTTGCATTTATGGTTGCTTTTCTGGGGCGCGTAGTTTTCCTTGAAAACCTCATTTAGGGTTGCCTCGATTTGCGTGCACAGTCCGGGCGCGTAGCCGGAAGGCTTAAATATGAATTCTATGAGAAAAGTACTAAATTTTGATATTAAAATGAATAAATTTGACTTCGGTCAACATTTTGGGTAAACGGACCCGGACCCGTAATTTGACGGTCCCGGAGGGTCCGTAGGAAAATATGGGACTTGGGCGTATGCCCGGAATCAAATTCCGAGGTCCCAAGCCCGAGAAATGAATTTTTGTGTGAAATTATTTTCTGAAAATAATTACGGAAATTGGAAATGAAATTTGATTAGAAGACTATGGTATCGGGCCCGTATTTTGGTTCCGGCGCCCGGTACAAGTCTTATATATGATTTAAGCACTTTCTGTAAAGTTTGGTTGAAAACGGACGTCGTTTGACGTGTTTCGGACTTAAAATGGAAATTTGATGTTTTATGAAAATTTGGAAGGAATCATGGATTTTGAGGCTTAATTCGATGTTTATGATGTTATTTTGGCGATTTGATCGCGCGAATAAGTCTGTAGGATACTTTTGAGGTTGTGTGTATGTTTGGTTTGGAGTCCTGAGGGCTCGGGTGAGTTTTGGATAGGCCACGTGGTGAAATTTTGGACTTAAGGAATTGCAGGCCTGCAGGCTTCGCATTTCCCAAACTTTTCTCGCAATTCCCAGGATTGTTCGCATTTCCCAAACTTTGTTTGCAATTACCAGGCTTCGCATTTCCCAAACTTTTCTGGCAATTCCCAGGCTTGTTCGCAATTCCCAAACTTTTTTCGCAATTCCCAGTTCGCAATTCCCAAACTTTTTTTCGCAATTCCCAGTTCGCAATTCCCAAACTTTGTTCGCAATTCCCATATCTGCAACCGGTATTTTTCATACTTAGTCGATTTTTAAGACATTTTCACCCCATTTTCAAAATACAACTCCTTTGGGCGATTTTTCAAGAACAAACCTTCTTCCAAATCAATTGTAAGTTAATTTTTACTCATTTATTTCAATCATTAACATCATTTAACATGTTTTCAACTTAAAATCAAGTATTTTCATGGGTGAAATTGGGGGTTTTGGGTAGAACTTAGGTTTTTCTAAAATTGGGGATTTGGACCTCAATTTGAGGTCCGATTTCAAAACAAATTACATATTTGGGTTCGTGGGGGAATGGGTAACCGGGTTTTGGTTCGAACCTCGGGTTTTGACCACGTGGGCCCGGGGGCGATTTTGGAATTTTTGGGAAAAACTTTGGGAAATTCATTTTTAGGCATTCAAATTGATTCATCTAGTGTTTATTAAAGTAATTAAGTGACTTATGACTAGATTCGAGCGGATTGGAGGTGGAATCACGGGGTAAAGCTATAGTTGAGGCTTGAGTTGAGTTTAAAGCATCGAGGTAAGTGTTCGGTCTAACCCTAGTTTGAGGGATTAGGAGTTGAGTCATAATTGCTACTTGTTTTGTGTTGAGTACGATGTATGGTCATGGTGACGAGTATCCATGCGTCGGTGTCGAGCATGACCGTGAGTCTTAATTTGATAATTGTGTACCATTGTTTGATCCTATGAAAGTTGTGACTGAATATTGGTATTAGTTGTGCCAAGAAGAAGTTGAATAGGATTGGTTATAGCTGACTCTCCCTTGTCGGGATGTTTGACTTGTTGTTATAGTTCCCTTGCCGGGAAGATTATTAATTTGATTGTTCCCTTGCCGGGATTGTATTGTGTATTGTATTGAAAGTAAAGGGAGCGGGTGGTACGCCTACCACAAGTGATATTGAAATGGGAGCGGGTGGTACGCCTACCACAAGTGACATTGAAATGGGAGCGGGTGGTACGCCTACCACAAGTGATATTGAAATGGGAGCGGGTGGTACGCCTACCACAAGTGATATTGAAATGGGAGCGGGTGGTACGCCTACCACAAGTGAAATTGAAATGGGAGCGGGTGGTATGCCTACCACGAGTGATATTGAAATGGGAGCGGGTGGTACGCCTACCACGAGTGATATTGAAATGGGAGCGGGTAGTATGCCTACCACGAGATATTGAGAAATGGGATCGGGTTGCGCGCCTGCAACAAGATGAGTTGAATATGAAAGTTGCCTTATCTCTTCATTTATTGCTAGAAGTTAAACTGTAGATGTACGCTCTATTATTCCTGATATTTTATTTCTATCTGTTACCCCTGAAGCATGCTCCCTTCCCCAGCTTAAATTGTTTATTCTTGCTATTTCTCTGTGGTACTTGTATATATATCTGCACAGGTTATCTGGAGTCTGGTCCTAGCCTCGTCACTACTTCGCCGGGGTTAGGCCAGACACTTACCAGCACATTGGGTCGGTTGTGCTGATACTACACTCTGTGCTCTTTTGCACAGATCCAGGTGTTGGACAGCAGCTGCAGTAGCGCGGGAGTTAGCCTTCAGTCCAGCGAGACACCGAGGTAGCCTTGCAGGCGTCCGCAGGCCCGGCGTCTCTTCTATATTTTATTTCAGTCTGTTATCTCATGTATTTCGAGACAAACAGTTACGTTTTCTTTCAAACGATTGTATTTAGCACTCCTAGTAGTTCGTGAGTATGTGACACCAGTTCTTGGGTAGAGATTTATGTTGAGTTTCCGCATTGTTGTTCAGATTCGTTAATTTAAGACTTCTGCTTATTTACTTTATTCCGTTGTTTTCATGATATTAATGATAATTGTTAAAAGAAGTAAATTGTTTAATGTTAAAGGTAGTTAAGGGTTGGCTTGCCTAGCTTCATCAGTAGGCGCCATCACGACTCCCGAAGGTGGGAAATTCGGGTCGTGACAGGGAAGGACTCATTGACATCCGCTTGGCAGGTGTAGTTGAGGCTCTGACCTCAGAAGGGGATAATTATACTTTGGTCCCTATGATTCTTTCTTGCATTTTTCGTGCTTTAACTAGATGTAAATTGGGCGCGCGAAACTTCGATGGCTGTAACATTTTGTTACAGATATGGTTTTTGGAGCATTTTTATCGTCATCCTACGATCATTGATTTTAATGAGCTATGGCCCAATCATACTTATGATCACCAGAAAAAAATTGACAAATGTGACTTACCAGAAGGGATTGACACCTGGAAAGAACTATTTCTTACTTTGTCCACCAAACGGATCACTTGGAACTATGATTGATTTTCCTCTAAAGAGGTCATTTGTGAGTCTGCATACCATTCTTATTTGGTACTCATAAGATTGGATGGTGTTCATCCCTATGCTCC